>NW_007257573.1:0-56956 GCF_000164805.1 Carlito syrichta
TGGGCAACTTGGCGAGACCTCATCTCTACAATAAATCAAAAAATTAGCCGGGCGTGGTATTGTGTGCCTGTAGTTCCAGCTTCTTGGAAGGCTGAGGCGGAAGGATCGCCGGAGCCCAGCAGGTCCAGGAGCAGCCACTGCACTCCAGTCTGGGCGACTGAGTGAGACTCCAACTCAAAAAAAAAAAGAAATAAGAGAGACCTAGATGCTAATATAAGAGAATGCCCTACTTAAAATGGATGCCATAAAGCTGTTAGATTAATCCTTCACTAATTATCATACCTTTGGTGGCCCAAATCTCCCTGAAGATTGAGATCCATCCTCTTAATGGACACTAGTATGTTAAGTGAAGCTCATTGATAATTTTACAGGTTTGAGACTGGTGTGTAGAAACACTGTTGGGAAGTGAGGCTGTTGGAATGCATGCACACAAAATGGACATCCCCCAGGCACAAGGGCTGCACTCATTGGAGCCAGAATAGAAATCCACTCGGTGATGGAATCCTACCCCCACTCCAAGGAAATGGGCCTGAGTTATCAAGGAGAGGCTTAATTGTGGTCATTCTCCTCTGCCTAAAAAGCCAGAGGTAATGTACATGTCCTCTTATAAAGCACCTCATTCTTCAATGATTAGCAACTAAACAGTGGGCATGTATACATGGCTCAACCCTTATTAAGATGAAATGTCTTGTGCTGTCCACTAGGAGGCAAGCTGGCACTGTCCCAGAGCTATCTACTTTTCGTGTTATTTATTCCTAAACTCTCAAGCTGTTACAATAATAAAGGAAAATCATAGTGTGAGCTCTTTGAACAAAAGTTTCTATATTTAAGTGCCTATGGGGGAAATATTTCAGAGGTGTTATGTATTCAAAATGGCTATTTCTATGTACTCTTGATATTTAAAATGCAAAGCCACCTGAACTCCAAAGAAATGCATGCAAAGCAAATTAGACATACCAAAAAGAGGGGATAGGGAGAACTGAAAGATCAGAATTATTACAGAACTAATGGGATCCCATAATGTTTTGGGAATTTGGAGGAAACTTAAAAGCTTATAATTCATTCTACTAAGAACACCATTTCTTCATCCCACCCCACCCTTTTTTTTAGCCATACATTGTATTTTTAGTGTAAAGAATAAAATCTTAGAGAGGGGTGACTAGGGGGATTGTTTTGTGACTAAAATAGAATTGCCCAGGCATGGTGGCTCATGGCTGTAATCCTAGCACTTTGGGAGGCTGAGGCAGGAGGATTGCTTTAGCCCAAGAGTTCTAGACCAGCCTGGGCAACATACCAAGACCTCATTTCTACAAAAAAAAAAAATCAAAAAATTAGCCAGGCATGGTGGCATGCACCTGTAGTCCAGCTGCTCGGGAGGCTTGAGGCAGCAGGATCACCTGAGCCCAAGCGGTCAAGGCTGTGGTAAGCCGTTATCATGCTATTGCACTCGCGCCTGAATGACAAAGTGAGACCCTGACTCAAAAAAAAAAAAAATAGAATTAACTTTATTACCAATAGATGTTTGGCTGTTTACATACATGGTATTGCAAAATACTTCCTAGCTTACCAATGAAGGCTATGACTTGTGCCCCAGAAAATCTGACGAAAATGAGACCTGAAGGTCAGCCAGACCTTGGCTGAGCTGGGACTTAAACTCAGAACTGGATATGGTAATTCTGCCTTGCTTTTCTCCTTACTTTTTTCTTAATTCTCTCTCTCCATGGCTACTTGTGGCCTGGAATCAATGAGCTCTCTTCCTATTAATTTATTTTCAAACCCCCAGAGTGCCACTACAGATTTTTGTTTTGTGGGTCCTGTTAGCAGAACACTGGTTTTATGTTATGATATTCTTACCTATCCATAGGCCTTAGGCAGATTTTGCCAATTGTCATAAAGCTGTTGTAACAAAAGGGGAAACATATTTTTTGGTCCAGCATTCAATTCAGGATTTCATGTTGCATTTAGCTGTCATGAATCCTCAGTCTCTTAATCGGGAATAGTTCCTTAGTCTTTTTTTTTTACTTACATTACCTTGATATTTTGAAGAGTGCAGGCCAGTCATGTTGTTGAGCCTCTCAAGATGGGTTTATCTGATATATTTCAAGATTACATTTGGGTTGTGAATTTTTGTCAGGAAAACAACAAAAGTGATGCTATCTTTCTCTCCTGTTCCTGGTGATGTGTACTTTGATCGCTTGATTCAAGTGCTGTCTGCCAGGCTTCTTTACTATGTTAACCTATTTTGGCTGAAGTTATTTTCGGATTATATATTCAGTTTCTCATCAAACTCTCACCTTCTGGTTTTAGCATCTATTTATGATTCTTTCCTGAGGCAATTATTATTACTATGATGGTTGCCAAATGACAGTTTTCTAATTCCATCAGTCCTTTGACATCACTCTTCTACAACAGAGTTGGTATTTTACTGTAAGGAAACTCTTATCTGAATGGGCTCTTGGACTCTTATTCTGTGGATTATAGCTCTTTATCATTATTCATTTTAATGCTCAATTGTCCTATATTTGGCCATGGGAGAGGCTCCTCTGCCTGGCTCCTGCATCCTTTTCACATGTCCCCATCATTCTTTCATCACTTCTTTTGTTTCTGGCAGGAAATATTCCAGGCTCATCTGGTACTTCCCAGCCCTGGGACCTACCATTTTTTTCAAAGAGTTCAAGTTCCTTCTGTTGGAGAATGGTATTTAGAAACCATTTGGTGGCCGGATGCGTTGGCTCAGTCTGTAATCCCAGCACTTTGAGGTCAAGACAACAGGATTACCTGAGCCCAGGGGTACAAGACCAGCCTGGGCAACACTTCATCTCTACAATAAATCACAGAAAATTAGCTGGGTGTGGTGGCATGCATCTGTAGTTCCAGCTTGGAAGGCTGAGGTGGAAGGATCACCTAAGCCCAACAGGTCAAGGCTGCAGTGGCCATGAGTGTGCCACTGTATTCCAGCCTAGGCAACAGAGTGAGACTCCAACTCAAAAAAAAAAAAAAAAACCATTTGGTTTGAGTGTCATTGTTTCTAGTCCCTCTCAATGGACAGAGCTCGGAAATGCATGTATGTATTACACATGTATGTGTATATCTATCTTTGTATCCATTTGTATTTGTTCTAAACCACGAAGTATAACACTGATAGCTCCAAATCCATCTATTTATTCTAGGATTCTAACTTTCCGTATTCCTCCTTCCCAACAGTGGAGAGCTGGCTCCCATTCACAATATTTGCTCAATCCCTGAACATTCCATAAGAGTTTCAAAATTAATAACTTATCTCCATGAAAAACAAACCCAGTAGTTAGAGTTCTGTATTTGTTTTCAGCTCCTTTTGGACCTGAAGATGATATAATCAAAACACTGTTCAAAAGTTACCTTTCTCTCCATTTCAGTGTGGTTGTTATTATTTGAAATATAGTTTGTTTCATTTTCATTCTGTTGTAGGGGTTCCCTCGTATCCTGATTTTGGTTTTTGGATTTGAGGGCTTTGTTATACTTGTTGAGTTTATGAAACATTAACACAGTTCCAAAAGTCAGAACTGTGCAAACAGGTAACTCCCTCTTCACCCTGTTAACCATGTTCTTACACCCTATCCTTTCCACCCTCCCTGTAGGTAGCCAGTCTCTGGTTCCTCCTTCCTCTGTTTCTTTTTGCACAAATAAGGAGACACATGTATGTTATTTTCCCTTCTTTCTTGCAAGTGGTAGTATACTGGACTACTCTGTTTTGCTTTTGCACTTGCCTTCCTCAATTATGAAAATTATTTCATATTGGTTTGTGAAATCGTCCTCATTTTTAAGACAGCCGTATCATATCCCACTGTGTAGACCTAGCATAGTTTATTCAGCCACTCTTCTATAAATGGGCATTTAGGTTTCCAGTATTGTTCACTTACAAGTAATACTGCAATGA
Source organism: Carlito syrichta (assembly GCF_000164805.1). Taxonomy (NCBI): domain Eukaryota; kingdom Metazoa; phylum Chordata; class Mammalia; order Primates; family Tarsiidae; genus Carlito; species Carlito syrichta. The sequence goes on from NW_007257573.1 coordinate 3,917, forward strand.
CTGACCTTGTATAAACATATTTTTGTATTGTGAGGGGTATACCCTCACAGTAAGTTCAGGGGTAATTGGATACGCAGTATCCTTGGACACTACTAGAGTCCCTCTTTCAGGGTTGTACCAGTATGCATTTCCACCAGTTTATAAGGTGTCTTGCTTCTTTCCCCATATCCTGACTGAGTGCGGTGTAAGACTTTTGCATTTTTGCTAGTCTGAGAGATGAGAATGTACTGCAGTGGAGTTAGAATTTACATCTCTCCTTTCTGAGTGAGGTTCAACATTTTTTTCAGATGCTTAAGGGCCATTTTTATATCTTTAGTTTTTTGAAAATTGTTCATGCCTTTTCCCCATTTTCTAGGGAGGATTTTGTCTTCCCATCAAATTTGTAAGAACTCTTTATATATTAAGAATAATAGCTCTTTGTCTGTGATTTTATGTCTCATATATTTCCTCGGTGTTTTCAATTGGTTTTTGACAATACCCTGCTTTACTATTATTGTCTGTAATGGTAGAGTTCCTATACACTCCACCATTTTTAATAACTAAGGCTACAATTATATAGATATCAGAATATCTTTTTTAACCTATGGTGGCACAAACATATACTTCAAAGACAGAGATGCTTGAAAAGTGTAAAAATAACAAGTGTTCACCCCGCCACTGCAGTCTTCCCAGTCTTTTTGAGACAAGGCTCATAACAATCTGATGCAAGGTGTGAACCTTCCCTATAAAGAAGCACATATGCACAACACGGCCTGGCTGTGGCATCTGCTTCAAACAAAACAATTAGTTGAGCTGCGCTTTCTTTGATTCCATCATTCTTCATACACCACCCACTTCCAGAAAGATGAGAGGCATCTCTGATGCTGATGTGTGATTTTGTGTTGAGGAAACAGCATTAATCTCACTCCAGGAGATTGCTTCCTTATCAGTTATTTCTGCCTAGGAATATTTTCATCACCAGTATCATTCTGTTCTGAGCTTAGCATATCGCAGGTTGCCCAAATCTTGCCACACTCTCCTCTGAGCCAAGTTGATAGATATCTTGGCTTCTTTCAAAGTTTCTAAATTGTCCCCCATGTGGTCTGACAAGACTTTCTGGAGTCTTGAGGGGTCCCTCCCTGACAGCCTGTGGGTCAGTGCCTGCTAGTGAAAGCAGTTATGAGCTTGTTAGTCACACACAAGTCTGTGGCCACCTGACCTTTTATGGTGTGTGCTGTTTTACTGTGCACTTATTACATAGTGACAGACTTCATTAAGTTGTCAAAAAGGATTCCCAGGGCTGAAGATATTATATGATCTGGCTTTAATTGGCAGAGGTGCATGGACACTGCCAAGGCTTCTGTTTTTGGATCCAGAGAATGTGGTGGAGAAGGATTATTAATAATAGCAGCAGCTGGGCACAGTGGGATTATGCCTGTTACCCCAACACTTTGAGAGGCTGAGGCAAGAGTATTGCTTGAGTCCAGGAGTTCAAGACCAGCCTGGACTACTGGGCTACATAGCAAAATCTCATCTCTACAAAAAAATTTAAAAATGAGCCTGGTGTAGTGGCATGCACCTGTAGTCCCAGCTACTCAGGAGGCTGAGAAGTAAGGATCATCTGAGTCCAGGAGGTCGAGGTTGCTGTGAGCTGTGATCATGCCACTACACTCCAGTTAGGGCTACATAGTGAGACCCCAACTCAAAAAAAAAAAAAAAGTAATAGCAAACATATATTGAGTTCTAACAGATGATGCCAGGCACTTTACTGAGGGCTTAAATGTAGCATCACATTTATTGCTCACAGCAATCCTATGAGGTAAGTGCTTTTGATTTCTCCGTTGTACAAATGAAACGGAAGCACAGAAAGATAAAATAACATGCCACAGTCACATGGTAATTGTAAGGGGCATAGATCCAGCCCTGCTAGTCTTAGGCACAGCCTGCACCGTGGCACCATAATGATGCCAGAGCAAAGTTTGGTCCGACCAGAGAACCACAGAGGCAGTAGGGACTGAAGGCCAGAGGCAGAGCTCTTTATCATCAGTGTCCCCTACAGAAAGGAGACTGCACAGCTCCATCTGGCTTTCTTGTTGAGAGTCATCATGGCCATTTCCTCTCTGGTCGAGCAAAACATGTCTCTCCCCTTCCCCCTTTTGGTTTTTACCCAAGCTTTGGTTTCTCAAAGTGGTTGGACCTGCTTAGCATGCTTAGCAGAGCAGTGGGAACTGCACTTGGTGGCCAGTGCCAGCTAGTTTTTTTGGAGTTTAAAAAAAGGTTTGTAGAAGTCCTACTTTTCCCCCACTAAAAAGGGGGGAGTAGCTTATACAGTCACATTACTTCTTGTGAGTGATATACAGAAACACGAGCAGTGAAGATCCTTCTGATAATAAAAGAATGCTGTGTCTGAAGCATGAGGCTTGAGGCTGTTATAGACATATCAAGAAATAACTGCATTCATAAATAAGCGGAATCACTGAAGATTATTAAAAGGACTGACTACAGATGGGGGAATACATAGCAGTGTCGTGTGTATAATTTGATACATGTTAGATACCTAGCCCTAGAATGAGGGATAAACCAGTGAGTTATTAAAGCCAACAACAATGGGACTGGATTGCTGGGTACTGGTAAGGTCTGTTTCTCTTGCATGTCAAAAAGGTTTGCTTAGCGCATATTACCAGCACTAGTCTAGTTGTAGTTCAGTTTTTCTTAAGCAGTGAGAAAGATTGCTTATCCGCCTGAAAGGGGAATGGAGGAAGTCTTCCTAGAAATTAGCTAAATAGTCTGAAGCTTAAATTCCTTCACTGAAAACATTATTTTGCGCATGCTTGGTCTCCTGATGTCCTATCTCCTGATGCATAATCCAGCCCTGCTACCTCTTATTTAAAGGAATAGGACAGGCATGGTAGCTCACACTTGCAATCCCAGCACTTTGGGAGGCTGAGGTGGGAGGATCACTAGAGACCAGGAGTTCAGACTGCAATGAACTATGACCACACCACTGCACGCCAGCCTGGGTAGCAGAGGGAGACCTGTTTCAAAAAATAAAGGAATACATGTCTGACTTCTTGTTTCTGCCTGGCAGCAGCTTATCTCAGAATTCTTTTTGTTTCAGGTTTCTGTTCTAGGATGCCCGGATCCAGTGGTGCATGAGATTGCCTATCAGTACGGGAAAAATGTAGGAATAGCTTTTCAGGTTGGTATGCTTTTTATTTATAAGAATGGTAGTGGGTTGATACATGAACATTCTCCCCCCCATGTAAAATCCTCAAAATAAAGTGAGAACAGTGGCAGTGATGTTGGCATGGTGGTGCTTTTTACATTCCTTTTTTCCTTTTGCCAGCTAATAGATGATGTCTTAGACTTCACCTCGTGTTCTGACCAGATGGGCAAACCAACATCAGCTGATCTGAAGCTTGGGTTAGCCACTGGCCCCGTCTTATTTGCTTGTCAGCAGGTAGGTTTTACAAACTCATTACTGGGTACCCCTATAGAACCAATGTGTCTAGGCTCAGCGGATGGGAAGGCTGAAATAAAGCAATAGATGGCGGATAAGAGACCACTGATCTACATTTGATCCTGGCTCTATGACTAAGACTTAGGGCAGTCATTTTGCTGATCTGTTGAGATTACAGTTGAGAAAATTATGATCTTCCTCTCAGGACTGTTGTGAGGATTAACTGAGATCATATTCTCATTGTGTACTGTGAAGCGCCACTTAAGGTAGAAAGATCATTTCCATGTATTTAGGGCACTGGCAAGGTGAATGGTTTCCACATCTTGATTATAGGACTGGACCTTGGTGTTCCTCAGAGCCCCTTAAAAAGGCACAGGAAGCATCAAGGGCCTCCAAGCTTAAGAAACTCTGAGAGATTCTCCAGCTCTTGAAGCTTAAAGGGACTGTTTGCTGCTCTGAGACGGGTCTCAGAGCCTCGGCCATTGCCTCAGAATGTCAAGAAGTCAGTGGAATGCACTAGAACCACATAGTTCCTTCTTCCTCCAGATCGAGGTACTATCAAGTAAGGAAGTAAGTAAAGCTGCCTTCAGATTCTCCTTAATATGGATGAAAGGCTTAAAGGCTTAGGAAGCTTCAAAGACGCTGTAGTGACTGACAAGGCAGACATTTTACAACCCGCTGTGGACCCTGGCCATATTGCTTTTGGCTGTACCAAATGTTATTTGAAATAGTGAGAGATTAGCATCTTTTTCATAGATTTTCATCTTAGTGGTATTTAATTCATTATTTAGCAAAGCAGTAAGATGTCCATCACCATTGCCAAGAAATGACAAACTAGCCCTTTGATCTAAAATTTCAGTAACTTTTTGTCTTTCAGAAATTAACCCTCGATTCTTTCTAAAAATGTACAAAGGTAAATCATGTCCTCCATAGAACTCAGTGAATCCATTTTGATACAGAAACTAGTGACCTTGCTTTTGATCTCTGATTCAAGATGGGGGGGGTCATCTTTCATCTATTCTCTGGCAGAGCCATTGCTAGGGTGATTCTTCCCAGAGAAGACTGCTGTCTTGGGTGGCTGGGCCAGGTTACCTTGAGCAACATGCTAATGGACTGCAGTCAACTGAGGAATAAGGGCATTTTGTAGGAACATCTCTCCTCACAATTACCAGGCTCCATCCTCTCAAACTTTTGAGGCCAAGAAGTAAAAGTTATGCTATAAATCAGTCCTTTCTCTCAGTGACATCCACCTGCCAGCCCAGAACTCGGGGAGCTTATTAATCGGTGTGCCAAGTTCTGACAAAAATTTTTAAGACCCCCATCCCATACGCTAAGGCATGTGTGAGGAACATGTTCTGTTTTACCATAAATCCACAAAAAACAAAGTTATGTATGAGCCATGTGAATGTAAAATTATGCCAGAGATTAGAAAAATTAATCATACAACTGCAAACATAAATCTACTCCTCAGGTGCTCATTAGTAAACATGAGTAAAGAATAGTAAGACGGACTGTGTGTGCTGAAATCAGCTAGCTTGGTCAAGATCCATTTAGCTGGACTCTGAGATTATTAGGAAAACTAAGGAAAAAGCCTTTCCCTGAAGAAGCTTACAATGTACTCAAGAGTTTTAATTGCTATACTTTTAGAAATCTTTATAAATACTTGTCATGAGCCCTATGACTTACTAAGTTAACAGTTGCTTCCTACTTTAACCATAAGTGACTGGGTGAGAATAGGCTGGCCCCTTCTGATATATTTCAGATAAAATGAATTTACTTTCCTCTACACAAAGAAGCAATGTCTAATTCTGCCTTCACATATAATGGAGCCAAGCAGGGTAGAGTGTATGGACCTCTCCTATATATTGATTATCTGTCAGTGATACTAACCTGTAAGAGATTGAAAAATGCTAGACTGGGGAAAAAGGAACAAAAAAAGGTTCCAGTGCCCCAAACCACAGTTTTTTGTGTGCTTCACGGGGAAATCCCAGTCATGAGGCACAGACTCATCCTCACCAGACAGGCACTTTTCTCATCTGCCCATAAAGCAGCAGGAAAAGGAGTTTAAAAGGCACACTGCAGAAAAGGGAACACAGAATGAGTCCAAGCAGGAAGTAACTCTGGACAGGACTCATTTCAAAAGTAGACTGATTTTTCTGTCTTGTGGCACATGGGCCAGAAGTTAGCCAAATATGTATTTCCAAGTTATTTTCTAATACAACAGCAAGTTTAGACTCTACCATGGACCACTGTCAAAAAGGGGATTCTAAGGAAGAAATCTGTCAAAAGATTTATGAGACTAACATTAATTTTGGGAAAAACAAGTTCTAAGAATAACATGAGAATGTGCAGTATATCCATTTAATGAAAATGTGTTTTTAGTTTACAAAAGGATTATTTCATGTATTATCGCAAATCTCACAACTCCTTTTTGTGGTAGATACTATGGTGTCTGTTCTACAAATAAGAAACTGATGTTCAAACCTTGCCAAAATTAAATATTTCGTAAATGGCACAGCAGGCAACTGAACAAGTATTCTAGGAGCAGCATTCATTTTACTACAGTATGTGTTGTTACTGCCACTGGCAATGTTAATAAAAGTTAGCACCTGGTAAACTTGTATGATACCCAACAGGTCTTCTCAGAGCAGGTAACTGGTAACTAACTGATGACACCCAAAGAGCAGTCTGTGTCAACTTATTTCTATGATTAACATACCTATTTAATGGAGTCCTTCCTTCTAAGACACTTGTAAACTTTTTCCATAGGTAGGTGAATTTTGTTTGCTAATTAGTCTTTGAACGTTTTCATTTGTGCACATTGGACCAGGACAAGCAATCTCAGGAAACCACCTTTTCTTTTTAATTTTGTATAATTTGTTGTCTTGAAACTAGAATTTGCTGGACTCAGAAACTCCTTCCTCTTTGGAATTCTACTGTTTTTAACATCTCTCTGAAGGGGTTTCCTGGTAACAGTTGATACAGAGGTTTAAGAAATGTTTTGGGATTTTTGGAGAGGTCCTTCAACGTATATGTGTGATATATTTTCATTAAGAACAAAAACCTCACGTTGATTAGATTTTTAGATCTTCAGAAACAAAATGAAATGTTCTCCTTTCTTTGGTGAGGCTACATTGCTTTTCAAATATCTTTTTTTTAAAAAAAATCTTTCTTCTGATTCTCTTCCTTATTTGATAAGTCACTAGACCCAAATGTCAGGCTGTTGCTGTATTTCCAACTTCCATCACCAGCCCCTGCACCAGCTGTACAGGCCTTATGCTATTGTGGTGACTAGTCGGTGCCTGAGATTTACCCAAGTTTTGTTTGGGTAAGCACACTCCAGTTGACTGATACCCTTGGTAGTTTATGGATGGATTCCACAGAATTAGAACATGATTCATCCACAGGTGGCTTTCCTACTCTTAAAAACAGCCTGAGCAAACAAAATTTTCTCATCTCTCACTAAAGCTGCAGGCAGTGATCATTCTTCCTGTTATGCTTCCCATCTTTTCTCCACTTACAAATTAAAGGGATGGGGGAGTGCCAGGGGAAGAGTTTGATGTTTGCATATTAAAACTGCACACATTACACGTTTAGAACTAAGGATGTAGTCACACTCAATGCAAATACATTTTTTAAAATTCTGCTTTCTCAATGCTTTTCATAGTAAAAAGCATCAGAGAAACCACCCAATCAGCATATTTTACCATACTTGTTAGTTATTTCAGAAAAAGCTTATATACTCTAAACAAGGTAATTTTGCCAGGCGTGGTGGTTCATGCCTGTAATCCCAGCACTTTGGAAGGCAGAGGTGAAAGGATTATGAGAGCCAGGGGTTCGAGCCGAGGCAACTTGATAAGACCTTGCTTGTCTCTACAATAGATCAAAAAATTAGCAGGGTGTGGTGGTGCAAGGTGGAAGGATCGCCTGAGACCAGCAGGCTGAGGCTGTGGTGGCCAAGAGCGTGCCACTGCACTCCAGTCTGGGTGACAGACAGAGTAAGACTCTGACAAACACACACACAAAAGGTAACTTTACCAGATGCCCAGGAGAGGACCACATCAATTTTGAAGATACAGCCTTCTCTATATCCAGTTTTGGAATGTGATATCAAAAATCTAAAATAAATGCCTACTTGATTTGGCCTTTTGCTACTAAAATTGCTTGGGGCTTTCCTGGTTTCTTTCTTGTAAAGTTTAAATTATTTTACACTTAAAGGACATAAAACAAATCACTGGTTTTCATTTAAAAACTAACCAGTTACTGGCTCTTTGAATTCCATAAGCATGTTAGCAGCCTCTACATGTTTAGAGTTCTCTGACACATTCTTCCTCATTTGGTTACAGTTTTTCTATGCCTGCCCTATTTTTTCATCTGGGAATACTAATACCATGGTGATGATTATAGGACAGCAATTTACTTCATCCTTCAGGTTCACTGCCAGGGAAACAAATGACAACTGCTGTAAGCACTGATGTGTCAAGACCAAACACACCTCACTTCTTATTCCATGGAATCACAGATTATTAGAATTCAAGGATTTCAGATCAAGAGACAGATGAGAGGAAGCAAGGACCCAAGAGGCTAAGGAACAACTCAGATGTGGCAGCTGGTGGCAGCACCTGGATTAAAGCTTGAATCTAGGAAGTAAAGCGATTTGGTGTCCTGACTTCCTTATTCTGTTAATTGTGGCAATTCTCCTAAGCAGTTGTTTAGCATTGTAGAAGAGAGTGCCTTTTGTATCTTTTTTCCACCCTACCCTCATATTGCCATCAGCTTACTTCTGGTCTTTATAACTTACTATAGCAACCTGATTGGTATATCTCTACCTCTCAAATTCAGTGGTTCTCAACCCTGGCTGCACATTAAACATACCTGGGGAGTTTTGAAAATCCTGATGCCCAGGCCAAGCCAGTATAACCAAAATCTTTGGGAATAGGACCCAGGCAACTATATTTAAATTGATCCCAGTATGCAGTCAATGTTACACACCGCTGCGCAAATCCACTAGGTGCTCTTAAGGCAGAGCATTCTGCTCATAATAATATCCTCTACTCAGAAACCTCAATAGCTTTCAAACGGCACTCAGCTGAGTACTTAAAATAGAATGCCTAACTCCCACCATCACCCTAGGCCAATGGTTCTCAAAATGTCAACAGAGACCAGAGACCCAGGAATTTGTTAGAAATACATGCTCAGGCCCCACCCCTACTGAACTGGGAACTTCAGGGGGAGACAGGCCCTATAGGCAGTACTGGTGATCCTGATGCAAGGTGAAATTTAAGGACTACATTATTTTCAAGATGTAGCTTTGTTTCTCCTGCCTCTCTTACTGAGTACTGGTTCAAGGATAGAACGTCAGAACAAAGACCAATGGCTGCTTCTGTGCACGACCACAATGCCTAGGCATAGAGACAATGGATGTCACTCTCTCGCCTCTTCAGTTGCTAGTTTATTGCTCCACGCCATTTAGACATTTAAATTGTCTTTTTGTTGTTTCTTATTTCCTATAGTGCAAACTAAGAACAATAAATAGATTTTGTTTCCTTATGGTTAGTTCCCAGAAATGAATGCCATGATAATGAGGCGGTTCAATTTGCCCGGAGATGTGGACAGAGCTCGACAGTATGTACTACAGGTAAGATTATTTTTTAAAGAAAAAGGCAGCTGGGCTCGGTGGCTCAGCCTGTAATCCCGCACCTTTGGGAGGCTGAGGTGAGTGGACTGTCTGAGCCCACGGGTTCGAGACCTGTCTGGGCAGCGAGACCTCATCTCTAAAATAAATCAAAAAATCAGCTGGGCGTGGTAGCGTATGCCTGTAATTCCAGCTACTTGGAAGGCTGAGGCAGAAGGGTCACCGGAGCCCAGCAGGTCGAGGCTGCGGTGGCCGGAAGCGGCCACTGCACTCTAGTCTGGGCAACCGAGTGAGACTCCAACTCAAAAAAAAAAAAGAAAAGAAAAAGGCAGCAACAGGTACCGTGTAGCAAAGTCCTTTAACCAAACAAATAATGTAACATTCACTAAAAATTAAATTTTAGATACGAGATTAAGGTTTGATAAAAATTAAGGGAAAAAGATCATTTGTTTATTTTTAATTTTCCTTTTTTTCTAGACTATTTCCCAAAGATTTTAGTTTACTTAATCTTAAGTAAAAGTTAGACCTTAATATTTTTTAGAAGTTACCTAATGATTCTACTGAGCAGCAGGGTTGAGACCCAGGTTTGGAGCCAGTCTTCCCTATCACTGTCAGTCACTCAGACTATTCCACGCCCTCAGCCTTGCTGCAACGAGGCTGTTACAGCAGTCTATTCATTATTAGTCTTTCGTAGACTGTCCTATATAACTGTGGTAAAGGTATAACTAAAGAAATTATCACTAAAAACAAATTTAAACCAACATAGGCAAACTATACATTTGTATGAATGTTTTTCTTCTAAAGGGATAACCATTTAACCGTGTTCAAGGGCTAGTAGCTTGTTTCAGATATACTGCAACATATCCACTGTAGAAGCCAGATCTTTTTTACCCATTTTCAGTTTTGGTGACTACCTTTTGAGAATGAGCTATTTCCAAGGTCAAAATAAGTTGAAGCCAGCAGATGAAGTAAATGAGATGGAGTGAACAAACAATTGTTTAGTAAGCACATGTGGTCTGAGCCCTATACTTAGTGCAACACTTGAAGGAATTCCAAATAATTACCTTTTGCATTTTTACAAATTTTAAAAAGCAACCCCCATCTCCCCTCAAGAGGATATATTTCTCTCTTAACTGACCTGTTAAGCATCATAATTCACGTTTTTGAGGATGGTCTGGCATTACTATAAAGACTGTGGGAAGGAGCTGTAGGTGATAAAGAAGTTAATATCCCTGGGAAAGGGTCTGGCTTCAGAAAAAATGAGTATTAACTGAAGGTATTAACTGAGTAAGAAGTGGGACTGAAAAGAGGGAAATTAATAGTAGCTCTTATGAAAAATAGCCAAGTTTCAGCAATCCAAGCAAGAAATGGACTTAGAAAAAACTCCACAGGAATGTTGTCTAAACAAGTTATCCAGAGGCCTCTAAATTCTAGCTCCCTGTTCACCCACAGAGCTTCTCACCCCTATTCCCTCATTAAATGTGAATGGACAACTCAGGATTCCTAAAGAGATGCTTAAAGCTTGCTAAACAAAAGAGACCAGGATGACAGAAACAGAGATTCAGGAAAAATATAAATAGGAGGTTCCAAAACAAGATTCATAAAACAAGAACAGGATTTTTTTTTAATGAGTAAGAGCAAGATCTAAGAAATTGAAAATGACTGTGAAAAACTAACTCCAAAGAAGAGTTGCGATATGAAATTGAGGATATCTTCCAAAGTGTAAAGGGAAAGGTGGAAAAAAAGAAAAGTTAAGAGGAACAGTACAATCATGTAACAAATGTTTCAGGAAGAGAATACAAAAAAGTGGTCACCTGCACAAGGAAAAAGTATCAAAACTGGCTCGGTGTACAGCAAAAACACTAGGGCTAAAAGGCAGCCGGTCAAGGCCTTCTAAATAATGAGTACACATTTTAAACCTACAATTCTATACTTAGTTATACCATCCATTAAATCTGAATGCAAAAGAAAAGTCATCACACATAAGAACAAAAAAGTTGACTTCCCATACACACTTTCGGGGTACGTTATTTGCAGATGTACTTCAGCTAAATGTGTGGAAACACCAAGAACGATAAGGTGGGCTTCTGACAAAATGGCAGCAAACCATAAAATGTGTCATGCTTTGAGCAGTTGGTAAGTATAGAAAATCAGAGGCCAAGCCGAGCTCGGTGGCTAAGCCTGTAATCCCGCGCCTTTGGGAGGCTGAGGTGAGTGGATTGCCGGAGCCCGCGGGTTTGAGACCCGCCTGGGCAGCGAGACCTCATCTTTACAATAAATCAAAAAATCAGCCGGGTGTGGTAGCGCGCGCCTGTAATTCCAGCTACTTGGAAAGCTGAGGCGGAAGGATCACTGGAGCCCAGCAGGTCGAGGCTGCGGTGGCCGGGAGCGGCCACTGCACTCCAGTCGGGGCAACAGAGTGAGACTCCAACTCAAAAAAAAAAGAAAAGAAAATCAGAGACCTTTCAACCATGAGGTTAGAAATATTCTACCTAAATGACAGAGGGATCATGAGCCATGGAGAAGGAAATAAAATTATAGTCTATGACTTGATTTCACAGCAAATATTTTCATATCGCAGAAATGATAAATATTGTGTTAGTATACAGCTTTTAGAAAGAACTAGTATTAAAAACATGGTTACATCTACAATGTAAACAACTATAATGAAATGGTCTAGTTAGAGGAAAAGGTAGGAGGACTGGTATTTTCGTCAAGATAAAATCAGAAGTTGATACTACATGATAACAAAGGTAATCAACAGAATAACTAAAGCTAGCACTATAGTGATCAAATTTAGTGGCACACTATGGGTGGGCTAAGTAATCCTCATCCTAACAAAAAAGGTAACAGATTATAACTAAAATCAAGAAATAACTGCTAAAGCTAGTCTTTGGGAGAAAGGAACTGTTGATTTTCAATATAAGCCCTTCTGTACTTTGGTTTTATTTTATCTGTGGTTCTTTAAGTTTTACTTTTAGGTTTTTTCATTTTAAAAATTTGTATGAAGTAATTTTATATTTCTAGAATTTTTTTTTAAACTATAATCTGTAAGAAAAAATAGGGGAAAACAGATGGCTACTTAATATACATAAATTAGTTGCTTTGCATACTAGTACAATAAAAGTTTGCTTTAACATGAGAAAAGGGCCTAAAAGTAGGCAAAGGAAGCTAGCACTATGAGTGAGTTGGAATGAGAATATTAGAAACGTAGTTTGACTGTTTAACTAGATGATTCACCCTTAGCTCATCTGATCTCAAAAGTATGTTATCCTTTACAGCAGCAATTTAAGAGGTGATTCAGTAAGTGACAGGCATCTGTTCTGTGTCTTGTAGAGTGATGGTGTACAACAAACAACCTACCTCGCCCAGCGCTACTGCCAGGAAGCAATAAGAGAGATCAGTAAACTTCGAGCATCCCCAGAAAGAGATGCCCTCATTCAGCTTTCAGAAATTGTACTCACAAGAGATAAATGACAATTCTTCCTGTTCTTTCTGGCAGCTATTGTACCAGACTGTGCCTAAATAATTTTGTGGAATATACTTTGTTTGCTTCATGTGCAGATAACCAAAAATCATTTTAAAAAATAGTATGAACCTTATGGACGGGCAATTTTTTTAATGAAAAAGTTTTTTTCAGAAAACTTTTTAAATGTAATTCAACGATCTGAATCTGTCATTCTAGTCCTATAAATTCTAATCGAGGTATCTTGATGGTTATATGTGGTATCGTTTACACTGTTAATATCCACATGTAAAGCCATTATACAAATAAATGATCAATGTTAAAATTTAAATGGTTTGTCTTGTTTCACTATAGGGGTAAAGGCCATAAAATTGTGAAGTCTACATTTAAATCCACGTTAGTTATATTTTAACAGCATCCAAAATTTCATATAGGAGAATGGTTTATTATAAAAGGCTGTACATAAAATTTAGACAACAGGATATATACAAATTAAGAGAACAATCCACTTGAAAAATAAAAAGTAGAAGGTAGTGAGCTGATCACTTATGATACTTTGTTTAAAATTAACAAAGGCAAAATGCATATGAACAGTCACATTGATTTGGTAGCAATAATGGTCTTTAATTTTCAGAAATAAATGTTTTGTACTAATCTTACCATTCACTATGCTTTTATAAGTCTGTAATGTCCAGTACATAACTAATTTGAAATCCAAACAAATCATCAATACACAGAAACCTGCACTTGAGTCTTCTACTTTAATATCCTAAGCAATGTAGAATTATACACAAGAAGAGAAAACATCCATCTAACCCTCCCTTAAAATAAGAGGAGACACACAAAGTGCATGTGTTGCATTTCAATTATGTCAAAAGACAATACAAATCTGTTGGTTAGATATATCTCTGTTCACTGATTTAATACATGACCCTACCTTCTTTCCCAATTTTTTATTTTAAAATTTTAATGTTGCTACTGCCAAGTAGTGGATTAAATAACACCTATTCACAAATCAACTGCATCCACTTTTACAATATGTAAAAGATACTTATAATTTCCTTTTATTGAACCAGTGTACAACAGTCCACTGTAAAACTGACGGATATGGCAGTCCTTAAGAATTTTGCGTACAGAATGAATATGCACACTTTGATACATTTTCTTAGCTTCAAAAGTTACTTTAAAAAAGGAATTCAGGAGGTTAACTCGTAAATAACCAGCTCAGATTTGGAATCTGCAATAATTCGTCACATGACTGCTGGAACAGCTTGAGATAAGGCTAAATTTTTTTTTTCAAGTTAATATATTGAGAAAATAGAACCATAATTCTGCAATAAATCATTATCTTTTCTTTATTTTTAAAAGCAAACCAGTGAAGGAAAGGACAAAAACCTTTGGTTCACTTATGTATTTATGAATGGAAAAAATTTATAATGCAAATTTCACTCATTAAAAAACTTAGGTACAAATTACAACATTACAGATAATCATCTTTTTGCTTCTTTTGTTTCACAAAGAGAACTTGGAGACTCGATTCATTTTAAGAGACCTAAAGTATGAGTCCTCCAGGCGAATACTACACAAATTGGAAGCATCTTGGAATTTTTAAGTATATTTCAATACATAAATTTTTATGCATGCTTTAAACAAACAGTATTTTTTTTAAAAAAAATGAGAGAATCTAAACAAAAAGTATGACCAGCACCAGCACTTAAGTTTTCTGATTTTAATATTAGTCTGACATAGCGTTAGTAACCATGCTGCACTGAAACATGTAATGGTACAATCTGAATCATGATTCGTTAAATATTATACCCCACTTCCCCAGAATATTTAGGCTGGTCATAAAGTTAAAAATGTGTAAGTTAAGTATATAAGCATAATCAGTTATGGACAGCCTCTATAAATTGCTGTTTAGCAATAGATAAACTGCCTCAAAGATTTATGCTTATAGGTAGACATTCAATTATATCAATAAAACAGCATGTCCTGAAAATATGGGCACATTTTAAAACATATTAAGACAATTCTGTTAACCATAATAGTCCCACAGTATGACTGAGTAATAATAAGAACCTACTTTAAAAGCAAAGGAAAAACTTAATCAGTATAGTGCATGATTGATTCAACATAGTTCCCAGGGAACAGACCAGTCACTCGATTGCAGACTCCTTCATACCAGCCATCATCATTCTTCTTTATAACATAAATGATTGCACCCTCCATAAATGACAGCTCATCATCCTTGTCTTTTGTATAATCGTATATTGCAACAACTGTGGAGAAAACAGTTAAAATATCACATGAGTACACTATATCCAACATTTAACTGAATTTTAAAACTTACTGCAGATTAAATCTATACCATAACAAAACCAACTCTTTGTGAAGATTCTTAATTCTTTTATCTGTTCGTATAGGTAAGTCAGTGCCTACCATGTGCTTCAAACACTGGCTTGATCTCGGGGCCAAATTGACAATATGATTAGACTAAAAAAGTCAGCAAGTGTTCTAGCAATCTAAGCGAGAACTCTGAATCTTAAGATTTATTAGATGTTTCAACTCATTCAAATATTTACTAAGTGCCTACCATATCAATGCACCATTTTTCAAAACAACCATTGGGCAAAGCTGCATAGCCATTCAGTAAATCTGGTAACAATCCATGCTATCTGATCTGAAAATATAGTTACTGAAAGGTAAATCACATCCTACTCATGCAAGGATCTGTGCTAACCTATGGGACTATTCCCAGATTTGTTTAAAAGTTTATTTACTTTAAAAGTAAATAAGATGTTTTTTAAAAGTATAAATAGGTGGGTAAAGACCTATGAATACTTTGAGAACTGCAATCCTATGGTATCTGTACTTCTTTTGAGTTCAAGTTACAGGGTGAGTATCCCTGTTGCTAGGGATCAGAAAAGTTTTTGGATTTTGGATTTTGAAATATTTACATATACATAATGAGATATCTTGGGGATGAGACCCAAGTCAAATAAGCTGGGTGTCGTGTGCCTACATTTTGACTGTGATCCATCACATGAGGTCAGGTGTGGAATTTTCCACTTGTGGCATCATGTCTGCAATCAAAAAGTTTTAGATTTTTGGAGCATTCCAAATTTCAGATTAGGGATGCTCAACCCATATTCGCTTCATTTGCAAAAAAGTCTTGTGAAAAGGAAGGAAATCTAAAAAGAACTGGTTTATGGACTTAATTATTTCCTTCACTCTACCTTTATAGCATAGTAATTCTGAAATTACATATAATTTTCTAGCATATGTGAAATGGCATGTGATAGAGGTGTTTTTAATTGTATTTATATTCTAGGTAGTCTCTTTTCTTAAAACAGGGAGTGTCTAAGATATTTAAGATATTCTAGGATTCATTTTTCCCCTAAGAAAGATGGCCTCTCCCCATAATTATTCTCAATTAGAGACTAATCATAATAAAGGAGAGATGTGAAGTAGTGATTCATAGCCATCTCTTGCTAAGTTAAGATGGGCTGTCTTTTCCCCCTACACAAAACATTGTGAAGTAGACTCAACAAGTCCATTTACCTCCACTTTAATCCTATAATACCTTGATGTGCTCAATGGCATATCAAGTTTCAAAAACATATAGAATAATATTAAATAATAATCCTAGAATTATTTTTGGCTAAGTAACCACCCAAGAGGATCAGCTGATTGCTAGAGATAAGCCATTAATAAAGACAATAGTGTTATAATAAAAACCAATTAACTAGTATTATCAATTATTAATATTATTGTTTAGCTTTGGTAACATTAATTTCTTTGTATCCAGAGTCACATTTGGTTAGATTTTGAGTGGTGCAGATGTCTTTTATACCGACGGTGATTGACAAAAGTACCAGATTGGGCTGGGCGCTATGGCTCATGCCTATAATCCCAGCACTTTGGGAGGCTGAGGTGAGAGGATTGCCTGGGTTCAGGGATTCAAAACTAGCGTGGGCAACTTGGCAAGACCTCATCTCTACAATAAATCAAGAAATTAGCTGGGTGCGGTAGAGCATGCCTGTAGTCCCCTACTTGGAAGGCTGAGGTGTAAGGATCACCTGAGCCCAGTAAGTCAAGGCTGCAGTGTCTGTAAGCATGCCACTGCACTCCAGCCTGGGCAACTTGAGTGAGACTTTGACTCAAAAAAAAAAGAAAGAAAACATTGTGTTTCTATTTTCCAGGTCCCCCTTTGTAAAAGAAAGCTATTCCTACCCAACCTCTCCTCCTCCAATACTTCAGCCTCCTAATTATTCTCTGAAGGCATTCCTGTTTGCAAGACTTGAAATATGATACTCAAAATAAGACATACTACTAGTCTAACAATGATCAGATTGGTATACATATTAGTCTAAAATTCAGTTAACATACTCTAAGAATATGGCTTTTGGAGTAGTCATGTCATAAGCTGTTATATATTCAACTGAAATTAATTAAACCAGGTTTCATTTGTCTTGTGACTATAAAGGTGACAACTGAAGGCTTTAAATATCCTACTAAATCTCAACTTTTGATTTAGGCTAGTGGTAGCACATAATGGCTCATGGACAAATCCAACACTCCTTTTTTGTAAATAAGGTTTTATTGTAACAGCCACATCTACTCACTCACATATTGTCTATGCCTGCTTTTACACTACAACAGCAGAGTTGAGTAGCTGTGGTAGATACCGTACTGCCAGCAAAGTTTAAAGTATTTACTATCTGGTCTTGTACAAAAAAAGTGTGCTAAGCCCTAGTTTAGGATCATTATTCCAATTTGTGAAGATATTTTAAAATCTTGCTCTACTATCAAGTGTATGGACCAATATATCATTCCAAATTTGTCAACTTATATAATACTCCTGTTTTTATAATCAAAGGTAACTATGCTTACCAAATAAGAAAACTTGGGTAAAAACATAATTCAAGACTTCTCAAGTTTGTCATCCTCATATTAACAACATATATCTATTTGAGGGTATGTGGAAATTTAAATATAAAGTACACTAGGCATGGAGGCTCATGCCTGTAATCCCAGCACTTCGGGAGGCCGAATTGCTTTTGCCCAGAAGTTCATGGCTAGGTTGCCCAACATAGTGAAACCTTGTCTCTACAAGAAATTTAAAAACTTAGCCGGATGTGGTGGCATGAGCCTACAGTCCAGGTACTCAGGATGTTGAGGTGGAAGGACTGCCTGAGCCCAGGAGGCTGAGGCTGCCATTAATCATGATCATCATGATCATGCCATTGTACTCCAGCCTGGGCAATAGTGAGAGCCCAACTCAAACAAGTAAATAAATAAACAGCTAGACAGATTGTAGAATAGTCAAGACTTCCTTAGGTCCAACTCAAATAAATAAATAAACTAATTAAATAATTAATAGTAGAACAGTCAAGACTTCCTTAAGCCCAACTCAAATAAATGGATAGATCGATAGATCAATAGATAGATAGATAGACAGATAGATAGATAGACAGACAGACAGATAGACAGATAGAAAGAAGTAGAATAGTCAAGACTTCCTTTAGCCCAACTCAAATAAATGGATAGATCGATAGATCAATAAATAGATAGATAGACAGATAGACAGAAAGAATAGTCAAGACTTCTTTAGGCCCAATTCAAATAAACAAATATATAGTAGAATAGTCAAGACTTCCTTAACAATATGTAAGTTATTTACTGTTTAAAGCTATTTTTCACAAAATAAATTTACTTTTGCCACATATTCAAAACTTTGGGCAGGAAGCTAAAGCTAGTCAATCCAATAAAACTAAAAGAAGGTAATATATTTCAAAGGCAACCAAAAGCAATCAACTAAATCACAAGCATCTTTCAGAACTCTATAGAAATACAGATTTTAAAACAGCACAGAATTGGATGGAAAAAAATAGGTGGGAAGGTCCCTTGTAGTACACTCAGAATTTGTTCCTCCAGATAACCAAAAGTTTCATCTGGAAGTTTTGAGAAGGTTGCAAAATGATTTGCGGAAAAAGCATCCCAAGTTGTGGCTAACAGGTAACTTGTTCTTCCACCATGACAATACACCTGCCCACACCATGCTGTGTAGTCAGCAGTTTTTGACAAAAATGGCACTACCCCTAAGCGACTTATTTTTATTTCACTGTTTCTCCAGATGAAAAAAGTCCTCAAAGGGAAATGTATTGCCAATGTGGTGAAACAAAATTGGCAAAAGCACTAAAAATTCATGAGTTCAAAATTCATGAGTTCAAAATGGTTTTGAGCAGTGGAAGAAGCATCTCAATAGGTGTACTGCATCAAACAGAAAGTACTTTGAAGGTGACTGAAGTTAAAACATGTAAGAATAAATGTTTTATAAATAAATTCTGGGTTTTTAGAGTGCCCCCTCACATATTTAGAGGAGAGGTCACACTATGTTGCCAAGCTGGTCTTGAACTCCCTGGGCTAAAGCAATCCTTTCACCTTAGCCTCCCCAAGTACTGGGATTACAGGAATGAGCCACGGTGCCCTGCCTCCAACACATTTTTAAATACAGATGTTCCTCTACTTACAATAGAGTTATATTCCAATAAACCCATCACAAGTTGAAAATACTGTAAATTGAAAGGGTATTTGTGGCTTACGACTTTTTTAAGTTAATGATATTTTCAACTTATGATGGTAGGTACAGCTTATGATGGTAGGTACAGCTCTATCCTAAGTAGAGAAGCACAGTAAATGCAAATCACTTTTACACTACCTTAAAGTTGAAAAGTCCTAAATTAAACCACAGTAAATTGGGGATCATTTATATTTAGATATGAAAAGTTTGTCTTAATTAAGAGAGCCTGATAAAACTTTTAAAATTTTCAGTAAATTACATATGACTTCAGGAAGTCATTTAGCGCCTTTTTTGTGCCTTATTTATTTATTTATTCATTCATTCATTCATTTGGAATTGGAGTCTCACTCTGTCGCCCAGGCTAAAGTACAGTAGCACGTTCACGGCCAACCCAGTGTCAACCTGCTAGGCTCCAGCCATTCTTCTGCCTCAGTTTCCAACTAGCCGGAACTACAGGCATGTGCTACCACGCCCGGTTAATTTTTTTAAATTTATTTATCGTAGAGACGAGGTCTCGCCAAGTTGCCCGGGCTGGTCTTGATCTGCAGGCTCAGGCAATCCCACCATCTCGGCCTCCCAAAGTGCTGGGATTACAGGCTGAGCCACTAAGCCCAGCCCTTATTTTTTAAATTTCATCTATAAAACACAAACCAACAAGTTAATTTCCAGCTGGAAACATACAGTCTGAGAAAGTAAAGCTAACACTATAATTTTAATTTTTAAAAAACAAAGAATCTCCACTTATAACGGGCAACAAAACATAGGAAGTAAGTTTTAGAGACATCATCTTGGTTGGTAAGGCAATTGAAAAAGTTGAGAAACATTGCACTAGATGTTCTTTATAATTCTAAAATTAGGGCATTTTTCTTCAGTAGCGACTGTGCCTTACCTTTCTCAATATAATTCTTGGGAGCCCAAGCAGGATCCCCATCTGCATACGGATCATTATACTGAACTACTGCTGCCTCCTCATCTTCATAATCCACGGGAGGTGGCGGCGGCGGAGGTGGGGAGTCATCAAACATGGGAATGTCATCTGGAGGAGGCGGTGGTGGAGGAGTTGGACTATCAGCAACTAAAAAGATTTAGATAATTAATTTAAATTAGAAATTAGTCTACATGGAAAGTTCCAGGTTAAAAGAATTTAAGAAAGCTCTAACTTACATACAGCATGCACTATAATAAAACATGCAATGATTAGAAATAAAAGCTTGGTGTGTTAAAGTTTATGCTACTCAAGAAAAATTTTGCGATTAAAAAAAGAGCTAAAATCAGGAAGTACTACAAATTAATGAATGCAGGAGGTTAGAAAACAATGATTCTTTCTATAAGGAGTAGTTTTCTTACATCAAGGTAAGGACAAATGTGACTCAGTAGTAGACCTGCCTAAAATAAACCTTATATCATATTTGTCATTTGGACTGCAGTAAATAATATGAATAACATTGCATTAAAGTTGAATAATGTTTCATTGTGCTCATTTTTGCCCCTGATTTTGGACTTTAAATTACTTTGGTTCTCTAGAAATTAAGTCTCCTGTGAAAAGATTTTTGTTTGTTGATTATTGTGTACTTTAACGAACACAATGGTATTAGGTCTGCTTCTATGTACAGATTTTCTATTCTTTTATTAAATTTTAACAAGATAAGAAAAACTTAAAAGAACTCTCAACTAGTAGAAAATCTCCTTGAATATTTTCAAAAATGTTTATATTCATAATCAATTTTTAATGTAGAGAGAAAGCTAAGATTTTCCATTATTGCTAAGAAACATAAGCACAAGATGAAAGACTGGATCTAAAGGTTTAATTTCTAAGAATACATCAACAATTAAGATTTAAACATAAAGTGTTGAGGGAAGATGTAATTAAAAACAAACAAAAAGGAACTTATATCAAACAAAACAATAAAAATGACTCATACCTCAAATTCTAGATGGTCATGGTCTATATATGTGTGTGTGCACTTTTAATAATCAAAGGTGTAAACAGGGAAATGGGAAAATGTCAGGCTAGAAACTGTAGTCACTGAACTATTATGATACCAGATAATAAGTAAATGGTCCCAATATTAAAGAATTTGAAGTCAGAACACAACTAATGCTTAATTTAAATTTATGATCCACAAATTTCTTTAAACATTCAAGACATGAAAATGTTTTTAAAAAAATTGACACAGGAATCATATAACACCTACAGGGGAGAAGTTCATAACACAAACATACTAACTCAAATGCCAATTTCTAAGGCTACTTATGTGATCAAAGAAAGCTGCATTAACCTATTTGTCTTACAGGCGTTAAAGTTTACTCTACCCTACTTGGAAAAATGTGCTGAAAATATAGCTAAGAGGTCCAGAACTAAAATATTTGCAGATAATAGCCCTACTTTCATAACCACTTCAATTTTATAATTTCTATTATATCCTCTTGGGGGATGAAAAATTCTTGGCCATTAGAAGACAAATCTGTAGGGTGATCCTCACTCCGATCACCTATCAGACAGGCCTACAGTTTATCTTGCCATCTCTTGCCTGGATCCAATTTATCTTTGTCCATACTTTCTCCATAAAGCTTTTACATATTAATGAGAGGAGAGGAAAATAAGTATGAAACCATCCTGATGTCAAAGAGCCATAGTTCACACCCTTAATTTGACATAATGTGTATATTACAAATGTTTGCCTGAATTCCAAGCTACATTTACTCTTGATTTATATACAATGCACTAGTTTAATGTTTTGACTCAATTGTCTTTATGTCCAACTGCTGTAAATCTACATTAGCTTATCTTCAAATTATAGCAGGAGTCTGGTCAATCTAATTCTCAGCATAATACTTTGTCTAGCACCATGTGTAATTAGTTCAAAAATGCTTTCTGATGTTAATCATAAACAGATATAAACACATTGCTGACTTTTTAGTGGTTCTTATCTCAAACAAAAACACTTATTATTAGGTAACTGCTACATGCATTGCACCCACTTTGAGTGCCATAAGAAAATGGATATTTAGGGGAAGAACATGGAAAATGTATACTTCACAAAACATTTAAAACATTTACAGTTTACCACCAATCTTCCTAACATACTCTAAGAAAATAGATACCAAGTGAAGTTGGGGAATGTGCAGCACAAGAATAACTAACTAGAGTTCATCTGTTTGGTAAAAAGAACTAGCACAGTACCATGGGCCTAGAATAATATACATTAATATTGATTTTTTTTTAAAGTTATCAAAAAGCTACTCAATAATGTTTGAACCCAGAAAATTGATGTTCATTATGGTCATTTAAAATTGTTTCCTAATAATTTTTAGCAATATGGCAGTTCAAAAGGTTGAACTGGCTTCATTTTTATTTTTTTATTTTTTTTATTTTTTTTAAGGTTAACAACTTTTTATTTTTCCAAATAAGGCAGAAAGGCAAAACAAAACATCACACACCAAAAAAATACTACCGTCTAATAGCATCATAGTTTCATAAAAGGGCAGTTAAAAGCCTGAACAAAAGCTGGGCTCGGTGGCTCAGCCTGTAATCCCACACCTTTGGGAGGCTGAGGTGAGTGGACTGCCCGAGCCCGCGGGTTCAAGACCCGCCTGGGCAACTTGGCGAGACCTCATCTCTACAATAAATCAAAAATCAGCCGTGCGTGGTAGTGCACGCCTGCAGCTCCAGCCACCTGGAAGGCTGAGGCGGAAGAACGGCTGGAGCCCAGCGGGTTGAGGCCGTGGCTTCATTTTTAAACTCTGCATCATTAATTTATCCTTATTCGCCTACTTTTTAAATAAGATTGATTTATTTTTAAATATTTGAACACACTAGGGTTTTCAAACAGATGTTAGCAGTAAGAATGGCTTACAAACTCAGAAATTTCAACATTTTGAAACAGCCCAAGATCTATATTTCTTGAAAGGGCTTTGTCTTAAACTACTTGTATTCTTCCCAGAGCCTTGAATGTAAACATTGAATAAACAAATATTTAGCTGACAGAAGGGAGAGAATAGGGAGAATAACACAATAGGGTCAGCAAAAGCTGAGGAATTTAATTTGCCATAATATATTCTCTTAGAAGATGGGCTAGGCAAGTGAGTTACTTGTCTGCTCAAACCACTCTGAGGTTTACTTTCATAGTGATGATCTTAAATGAAGTTAATTAAAACTATACCACATTAGCATCTTAATCTCAACAGTTAGGCATAATATAATTTAGTAATAGAGGTATTTTTCATTTTGCCATATGACATTCGCTATATTCATATAGTTAGAATTATACATCCTCTAAGACTTCCAAATAGGCAAGTAATATTAAACTAGTCTATGCTGATTAAAGTCATAAATTTAAAATGATTTCCTAATAATCAATAAACCTGATCTGCATTCAGAGAAGACCTTAAAAAGTTAACATTTTCATATTCAGAAGCAATACTCATGGCCTACAGGTAGCCAAACATGAAGAGGGCTCTACAATGCTTATCTCTTACCCTTAAAAGAACAGCAAGGATGCAGCGTACTTATTCTTGGACATTCATTCTTATCCTAACAATGAACCTTGAACATAGTTCAATGTCATTTAATTATAAAAATCTGCACCTACAAATCTTTCCCTAAAACTTTTTTTGTAATTAAAAGGGGAAAACAACCAGTACCAATTTCATAATAAATACAATCTCACAGTATAACTATCTGTATCTTAATACATTTGTTAGACTATAAAATGTTTTAATTATCCCCTAATAACTATTAGAAGCGACAAGTTTACATACAATTTGAATTTCTGTGTTTGATTATTCTTGCCTTAAGAATATGTAAAGATCAGATCTCATGTAAAGACATAAGAAACCTGCAGTTCTGAAACTTATATGGGTCAGTAATCATGCACACAAGAGAAAAAACTGAAGACCGTGCTCTTCAGTTTCAAGAACATATCTGTACCTATTTTCAGATAAGATTAGCTTCTCAATAAAAGTAAGAAAAATGATGACTCATCAGCCATGCATGCTATAAGGAGACAGCCTCTACTCTTTGATAGCTCAGTTTTTCCAAACTTACTGTTTTCCTGCACCCTGGCCACGAAGCCTGTGAGAGGTATCTGTGGAGTCAACTGAGGCATAGGGGGAGGGGGTGGAGCAATAGAAACTGGTAGCAACAACACAGTATGGGGGAAGTAAAACAGATAAAGGAAAGAAAAGGAAACAAACAAAAAGCAGAAGTCAGTTACAAGGACCACAAACATAAGTATGCAAAGAACAGTTTGCAAATGAAACAAAACAAAACAAAAAAACATAACAAAAACCTACAGAACCTTCTTTAAGTTCATTTCCCACAAGCAAACCTAAAGGCTAAGTAGTGCTTAGCCAATTAGTTGGTTAATTTTATGAAATAACAAATAATTTAGCCCTAACGTTATATTGTTTGGGGAATATTTACATTTACCATCACATTCACTTTAATGCAATAACATTTTCAAATTCTAAGGAAAGATTTCTAAAATAGGTAATAATGAAATGCTTATACAGGTTTCCAGAATATCTTTTCTTTGTCTTAACTCTATAAACTAACAGGTTTGTGTAGCTTCAAGACAATGTTGCAAATTAGAACCAAAATAAATAAACTATATTCTTTAATAGCGGCTTATCTCATATCAATAAATACATTGATCACAGGCTTCCTTTCGATTATATCTCTAAATGTGCATACAACTCTCCAGGAAAAACTCTTGGTTATAAAACAAGATTGTCATTATTTTTTAAATTGGCAATAGTATTGTTAAAGATATCACTTCTAAATTTACCAGGGAGTAAGAGTGCTCATTTACCATGTTAATTATTCAAAGTTTCAAAGGATATCGCAAAATTGATTTTTTAAATCAGTGTTCTGAAACCTGGTTTCCAATATGTTAAAATATGAATTATTTGCATTAACGTAATTTCTAATGTATCACTGGATAACTTGAAATATATTCAAACTTATTTCTGAAGAGGATATAACTCATAGGAAATTGATACGGAATGCTCAGGTGAGCAACAATGTACTAAAAATTATAACACACACTAGAAGTAAACATTTTTATGTTTATGACTTTGTCTCATTTTAGCAAGATAGTATTTGTCAAAGATTAATCAGAAAACGTCAACAGGACTAGATAACAAAATTTAGTTTACTGAGAGTCACTACGAAGTGACACTAAATTGACAGAGTAAAACAATTTACTGTTTCTCAAGGGTTATTTAATCAAAAGATTTGTTTCAATTAGACTAATTCAATGTACAAATTTTGTTGGTAAGCATAAAAATTTGAAAGAGGCTCAGTGTTCAAAGAAATAACAAAGCAATTATATGCATTAATATTCATTGCACAGCTAAAAATAACATTCAATTCACTATGAAATTTGTCCTCTTTCATTCTGATACTCTGTATATAGAAGGCTCTTAAATAATAGAAGGTTAGAGGTTTTGATTTAAAAAGATAGTAATGCCCACAAACCTAAAAAAGTGTTTTAGAAACAACCCTTAGTAACTAGCCATGCTTGTTAGTATGTAAAGAAAAATAAAAGTTATGCTGTGAAGATACTAATCATTACCACCACATTTAGACAGAAGGAAATACGCACATCAAAACACTAAGAACATTTACATACTACTATTACTGCAACAATACCGATAGTAAATCAGATTGAAGGATAATTAATTTGGTAAAACAATATATTTAAAATTTGAGGCCAAATTTGCTTTCTAATAGTCAATTGAATGCAGACATTCAGAAATGAAAGTACCTTGTTTAAAAATAACTCATCCAAAAATAAAAATAAATAAAAATAACTCACCCAAGTACTGCTAAAATAAAATTATACAAGCAAGTATTATGCAGAGAGTCACTAAAAAATCCTATTTGCAGAGTAAATTAAGTGCCAAAGGGGGGAAAGAAAAACAATGAACATAAAGATGGGATCTAGAAACTCAAAATATTAAATAAATTAAGACTCATCAAACTAGTGAGTTAAATTATTAGATAATTTGTGAACAAACACTGGTCCTTTTAATACCAAATGTGAGGTAAAACTCTAATTGGTAAATTTTAATACTTCTTAGTAGCTTGAATCCTTTAGTCTGGAAAAAATTATATAAATTTTGGGATAGCCTGTGAATTTTGGCATTTTTGCTAAAGTGGTTTCCAATTCTCAGTTTTTGCTATAACCCAATCTTAACTCTAAAATTTAAACAAAAAAATAAAATAACAAGGGAACTACCCTCTAGCATATAGACTTTAAACCAACCATGTATGTAAAATATGAAGAATTTGGTGAGTATACTGTGTTATTATGTAAACTAATATGCAGCTCTAGTCTAGTAGAGTCTACAAAAGGTACATGGGAAAGCATGTCTCAGTAAGCACAACTCAAATGAGAAATACATACTAGACAACAGTCTCATTTCTGATTTTTCTCTCTTTTCTTTTTGCATTAAGTATCCTAATACAGTAAGTGATATTAATGAGTAACCTAAGCTATTCCAACTTCCTAACATTATATGCTCAAATTATTTTCTAATCTTATCAGCTTTTAATCACTGATTGCAATTAGTGTTGAGATGTGCAATTTGAGGTGAACAGAAAGAAATCAAAAGAAAATCCTTCCCACTATTAGAATTATTCAGAGACAGAGCAATTAAGCAGGCATCACAAAACATTAATTGGTTTTGAACTCATTTTGGTATAGGTTAATGACCTTAAAAGTGATAGCCAGCAATTTCATTACATTATTTTAAAGGAAAATTTTCACAATATTTGTGTCTTTTGTTTTACTGTTTCTGAACTGTATCAAATACGCCAATAAAAACAAATTGTTTAATTTAGTTCAGTGATGATTTTGTTCTCTAGTTCTTATAGTAATAAGAATGGCACATTAAAGCATTATTGTAGTATGCTCAATATTGAGATTTTGATAAATTTAGTTAAGTATGCTTAATAAGTCTGAATTTTGGAAGAGAATGCAAGCAATTACTCTTAAGATGGTATGATTCAAAGACTAATATTCTAAAACAAAAATAAACATAAAATAGCCTGGTTTCAATTGTTGTCTATCACTGGCAAGATTAACATTTTCAAATAATTTTCTTCAAGAGGAGCTCCACTGTTGCTGTATGCCTGCAAAGCACAAGCTTACTTGAATTTTGAGAATAAAGTGGACCTCCATTAACATGAGGCTGAGTAGAAAATTGAGCAGTCACAGAGGGAGTTCGTCTGTATCCACCAGAAGATGTCGAAGAAGTGGTAGAGTTGTGTCGAGATATCTGCCTGGTCATTGTGCCAAACTGGGAACCAGGAGCTGAGCCCGGGGCTGCTGAAAAGCATTAGTCAAAGGCAACCAACAAAGAGACTTGAGCATTTAATCACCTCAGGCAGCAAAACAGAGGGGGTGGGGTACTCTCAGCAAGAAATATCTATTACTTTTACAAGATCAAGGCACAAAAGAAAGAGAAAAGTAAAGATAAAAGTCAAATAACTCTCTCTGAAGTTAAAAACAGCTGTGTGGAAAGCTGCAAAGGTACTTAAGCAATTATTTAAATAAGTATAATCTCAAATGGTAATTTGCTAATATTACATATAAATTTATGCGTTGACATATGGCTTTTATATGTAAACTGTCTCCCCAACAACGGAAGTACCAAGATAGTGTGAGGTGCAAAGTGTCAGTCTTTAGATGTATCTGGTTCACAAACTTCCTCCTTTTCTTTCCATTGCCAAAGTTTTCAGAATTTTGATTCACAGTATCAGATTATCTATATAGCCAAATCCAATTTAAATGATAAAATTTCACCTACTACTATTTTTAGGTCATTACTGCATTAGCAGTTATTAGTATCGATACATATCACAGTAGAATCATTTTTAAGAGTAGTACAACTGCTACTTTCGAATAACTTACATATATCACATTTGTTTTGTTGCTCCAAACTTTTAAAATTAACACTACCTATCACTTAAATTTTTATAACTGACAAAAGTAGAACGATTTTTAGACTCTATAATATGGCATTTTTTTCCTTGTTTAGAAAATCTATTATCTTTCTCCATGATTGGAGGACTTTTTTTTTAGTCTACACCCAAAGCAATCTGCTTTTTTCTTTTTAATTATCATGCTTATATACAGAACTTAATATCTAAACTGAAAAAAGAATTATTAATACTTAAAATTTCAAAAGTTTAATATTTTTAAAGTGAGTAGTGCTGAAAGCCTTTAAGGTTAACTATATTTTCCAAAGTTAACTTCAGGATTAACATTATCATCCTTGCCCCACCCAAACACCAAACACTATCAGCATCCTAGTTTATCTTCATTCACTTGTCTACTTTAATCTTAGAGGTCATACAAGGTATTAGATAAAACTGCACAGCAGGGGTTGTTCATTAAAAGAAGTGCTGATGTGTAACAATTTGGAACTCCCAAACCATAGGCAGTCACTAATTATTTGAATCATCCACATACTCATTTTCTAAATAGAAACAAAGTTTTAAAATAATCATCTATTTAAAAGCCTTCATGAATGAATAATTTTGGACAGCTAGGCTTTCCAGAGCATTAAGAAGTAAGCCTTTAACCATTTTTAATAGAAATCTCTGTAAAGGGATTTCTAGGCTGGGTGCAGTGGCCCACACCTGTAATCACAGCAGTTTAGGGGGTTGAGGCGGGATGATTGTTTGAACCCAAGGAGTTTGAGACCAGCCTATGCAACATAGGGAGAACTCATCTCTACAAAACATCAAAAAATTAGCTGGCCATGATGGTATGCTCCTTAGTCCTAGCTACTCAGGAGTCTGAGACAGAAGGATCAACTGGGAGGTCAGGTTGCAGTGAGACATGATCAAGCCCTACTGCACTCCAGCACGAGTGACAGAGTTAAGACACTGACTCAAAAAGCCAACAAACCAAAAACCAGGGGGAAGGGGGGATTTTTAACTGTCTCTTGCTTATATAAAAAGTTTTATATAATCCAAGTTATTTTTCTTTGTGATTCAAAACTAAAAACGAATTATTTAGTCATTTCAAACTATGTCCATTTTAGAATTTATTAATATTTTATTATGAAATAAACCACAGTGTCAAAGGGTACATGACTGATATGTATACATAATGTTATATATAAATATACAAATTTTTTAAAGAAATAAGATAAACAACCAGCTCAAGAAACAGAATATTAATGATATCACTGAAGCTTCCTGTGTGTCCTTCCTGGATCTCGATCCCACAAGGCATGTGTTAAGCGTTCCTTCTTTTCTATATAGTTTTTAATCACATATGAATATATATCCTTAAACAATATATGTAGTTTCTACAAATTCATGAAATTCTATAAGGGAATGAATCTGTATGTATTCTGTTGAATTGTTCTTTTCCCTTGATAATATTTTTAAAAATTAATTCATGTGGATAAGTATATCAATATTCATTTTTGCTGCTTTATTTGTATGTGAATATACCACAATTGATCCATTTTACATTAGACATCTGGGTTGCACTGAAATTTGTGCTATTAATACAACTACTATGAACACTCCTAAATGTGGTCCCTAAATCTCTCTAGGACAGTGGTTTTCAAACTTCAGCACCAATCAGCATTTCACCTAGAAGGCCTGTGACAATAAAGAAGGCTGGGCCCATTCTCAGAGTTTTTGATTGAAGCAGGTCTGGAATAGGACCTGAGAATTTATATTTCTAACTAGTTTCCAGATGTGGATGGTCTGGGGCTCTAGGACAGTGGTTTTCAAACTTTTTGGTCTTAGGGGTCTATTCAAAAATTAGAAAATTCTAAAAGGCTATTGTTGATGTGGGTTATAGCCACAGATAATTACTGTATTTGAAATGAAAACTGTATTAAAGTTGATACAGTTTTAAAACATATAAATATACAAGCATGCATTTCATTAGCTGTTCAAGCAATAATTTTATCATACTTCATGTGGCTTCTGGAAAATTGCACTGCATAGTTATAACAGAATGAGGATGAAAAAGGAAAATAATGGCCGGGCTCGGTGGCTCAGCCTGTAATCCCAGCGCTTTGGGAGGCCGAGGTGAGTGTATTGCCTGAGCCCGTGGGTTTGAGACCCGCCTGGGCAGACGAGACCTCATCTCTACAATAAATCAAAAATTAGCCGGGCATGGTAGCGCGCGCCTGTAGTTCCAGCTACTTGGAAGGCTGAGGTGGAAGGATTGCCGGAGCCCAGCAGGTCGAGGTTGTGGTGGCCGGGAGCGGCCATGGCACTCCAGTCTGGGTGACAGAGTGAGACTCCAACTCAAAAAAAAAAGAAAAGAAAAAGGAAAATAATAAATATAGTTCTGAACTCAAAAACTCCACGTAAGGATCTTGGTAACCCTCAAAGGTCCTCTAACCATACTTTGAGAACTAGTGCTCTAGAGTAAATCTGTAGAAATGAAATTGATAAATCTAGAGTAGATACATGTTAAACTTGACTAGGCGACAATAAATTACTTTCCAAAATGAGTATGTTAACTAATAGACTCCTATCAGCAATGCACTTCCTGTTACCACACTTCCTCACCAACACTGGTACTAGTGGACTTCTATACATTTTTATCTATCTGGTAGATATAAAATAGCATCCAGTGTAGTTTTAATATTAATTTCCTGATTATTAATTGGGTTGAAGGCATTTTTTTCTGACATGGATTTTCAACCAACAATATCTTTATTAGGGTCTTCTTTTTTATTACTTCCTTTCTCCCTTTTCCTTTGTGTACATGTGCAAATGTTTTGAAAAAATGTTTAAGACAGCTTTATTTCACCTAAACCAAAACTCAGATCTCATTATTTGAAACACTTGGGTATCCATTTCTATCCAGATTACTGTTACTGTGTATTTCTAGGGTGAATGGTTTTTATACTGATATTTAAAATTCCTTATATGTTCACTCTAGTCATCACCAGCTTGGGAACAATTTAAATGCATCTTTATTGAAAAAACTATGTCATGGCATTCTCAGATGTCATAAAAACTAGACCATAACAGAGATTTTCAAACTTTGACCTTCAGGGAAGCCTCAACACCCCATACCATACACCATTTTCCTTTCTATTTTTCTCCTCCTATCCCCGCCTTTTGCCCCAATTCTTATATTTACCAGGGAGTTCCAATCAAGTTTCATTTGGGGGGAGGGGGAGTTACATCACTAATTTAAATGTTTTTGAACAATCACTACTATAAATTATACTAGAAAAATCTAAACAAACAACGAATAAAAACCATATTAAGTTGGTTATAAACCAAGCATAGAAACATTTCATATTACAGAAAAAGTTATTTGTCTACTGTGTAAGTTCAGAAGCCTTTCACCAGAAAAAAATTAGTGTATATTAGATTTAATACTTTAACCTTTGTATTATCACCTGTGACCTAATAACTATAAAAGCTAGCAGTCTATTAGCTACAGAGGCGTTTATTATGAATTATGCAAAGTTAAGTTCAATGGCTCCAAGGGTTATGCAATCTCACCTATCACAGTGCTCACTGGGAGAAGTGGTGGCAGAGGTGGTGCTGGTGGAGCTCCAGAAGGAGGAGGGACAGATATGTTTTCTAATAAAATAGTTTATAATTCAGGTCAGAGTACAAGAAAAGAAAACTAAACATTCTGAAATGGCAAGAAAGTACAAAGTACTGGAAAGAAGAAAAAAGATAACCACAGGTAAAGCATGTTCAAATGACTAAGAATTTTACTAGGTTAAAATGGGCACTGAGTTTATACCTGCATTAACTATAAAATATACCTGCTTTTATAAGCTGCCTTTTCTCCTTTTTCAAAAATATACTTGAAAAGCCAGGAATTTCTTCCCTAACATTTTTCATTATCATACTTTTAAAATGTACATTTTTTAACACTATAAAAAAAAACTCATTTCATTTACTAAAAACCAAGGGCTAATTCAATGCCATCCAAGTATTTCTTTAATACTAAAAAGTAAAAACACTTTTTCTATTTTAATCTTATTTTACATTCATTGCCTTTTACTGAAATATATACTGAATTCACATATAAATGTAGTAAAGTCACAGAACAAGTAAACACCAGAGTTGAGATACTAGCCTACAAAGCAATATGAAAACTCTTTGAAATACAATTCACCTTTATAGACACTGATCCATTGGCTGGAGTATCATACAGTATTGGTCTGCTCTTGAAATAAATGCATTCTTGACTAGTGCTCAAGGCAAATAAATCTGGCCCTCCACATCCATGGGTTCCTTATCACAATATTCAGCCAATAGCAAATCGAAAATATTCAGGTCAAAAAAATGGATGGTTGCATCTCTAAGAATATACAGACTTTTTTCTTGTCATTACTCCCTAAATGATACTGCATAATAACTATTTACAGAGCATTTACACTGCATTAAGTATTAGAAGTAATCTAGAGATTATTTAAAGTACATGAGTGGATGTGTGCAGGTTACATGCAATTATTACTCCAGTTTTTAATCATGAGCATCCTGGAACCAATCCCCCACTGATACTAAAGAATAAATATATTTACAAAGCAAAATGACCAAAAAGTTATTTAACAAAGCTATTTAATATGCACTAAGGAGAAACAGCTGACAAAATTCTAAAGACCATGAAAACCAATCTCAAAATTTTAAATTTATTAGTTTTTATTCTAGCAACAATCACAAATGTAATTAATAATTTTAACCAATGATTACGCTATTTCAGCCTTCCATAATAAAGCTTATAAATATCAGCACATATTAAACACAGATTAATAAATAACAAACCTGGTCCAATAGTGGGTGGTGAAGGTGTAGGCACAGCAATGGGAATGCCAATACTACTGCTTCCACTGTTCTCTCGACTTCCACTTCCTCCACTACTTCCACTGGAAAAAAAGAAAGAAAAAATTGTGGAAAAAATCTAATTCTAGAGACTAAAAAAAAAATTTTTTTAAATGTGATAATCAACCCAAGGCCACTCCTTTTACGAGACATACAGTCATCCCTCAGTCTCCTCAGGGGATTGGTTCCAGGACCCTCCCCCCACATGCCAACATCCATGACGCTCAAGTCTTCCCAGTTAACCCAGCAGAGCCTGCTGATAAGAAAAGTTGGTCCTCCATAACCCACAGGTCCTGCATGCCACAAATACTGTATTTCTGACACAAGGCTGGTTGAATCTAGGGATGTGGAAACCTCAAAAACTTGTGAAATTTTTTAAATGCTTATCGCAAATCTAAACCCTAACACTCGAAGTGGTTTTAATGTTTCACCTTACTTTTCAATCTATCTGAAACCAACATAATGATAATACAGTACTCAGAATCATTTCTGTTGAGAAATTTACAGCCAACAAAATTTTACAGTACGAGTTGACAAGTGTTATTAAACCTTATGAAGAACAGTGAACAATGTAGACATCAACAACTGTCACCAAGATCATAGGCATGAGAACACAGAAACTAAAAATAGTATGAAAGACACCACAAAAGAGAATATACAAGAGGCTATAGAATTAAAAGGGTAATCAATTCCAGTCTGAAATTAATATGAAAATTTCCACTCATCTCAAAGAAAGGAGACAAAACAGGAAAATTTTCTGGAAAATAACCATAATAGCAAAAAAGTAGTGAAGCTTCCATGTGGGCATTCTGAAATAATTGCTGCTGATAAACTCCAACCAATTGCTTCCTATTTTGCTTCTATGGAACTATTATCTTGTAGGCTGTAAGACTTGACACTAGTTGTTTCTAGTAAGTTATAAGATCTTGCACTATCCAGTTGTTTCAGTACTGTGAGTATATACATACAACTATGAAAACATACATGTGTACAAATATAGCCTTGCATATTATGTTTTAAAATCAACATCATTTGCTTGATAAGCCCAGAAACTCAACAGAGCAAAGATTTGCAACACCTGGACAATATCATTCTATAATCAGATTATCATCACATGTTAATGGAAGAGAAAAATAACTTACATAACAAAAATAGCTTAAATGTGAAGGCTTCCCTAACTCCCTCAATCTAGGTGATTAATACACAGCAATGTGCCATCATTGCATCATAGATACATGAATATTTTCATACTTATTTTTGTCTATAACTACTGATTTATGTGTCTTTCTTCTAACACAGAGGTTGGTAAATTATGGCCTGTGGGCTGAAACTGGTCCACTGCCTGATGTTTACAACTTGTGAGCTAAGAATATTCTTAAATGTTAAAAAAAAATAAATCAAGCTGGAAGTAGTAGCTCATGCTGCAATCCCAGCACTTTGGGAGGCAGAGACTAGAGGACTGCCCACGACCAGGGTTTTGAGACCAGTATGGGCAACTTGGCAAGACCTCATCTCTACAATAAATCAAAAAATCAGTCGAGCATGATGGCACACGCCTGTGATTCCAGCTACTTGGATGGCTGAGGCAGAAGAATCACCTGAACCCAGCAGGTGAGACTGCAGTAGTTGTGAGCATGCCACTGCACTGTAGCCTGGGCAACAGAGTGAAACCTTGACTCAAAAAAAAAAAAAAAAATCAAAAGAGGAATACTACTTTCTAACACATTAAAATTATATAAAATTCAAATTTCAGTGCCATAAATAAAGTTTTACTGGAACACAGTCATGCCCATTCATTTACGTATTGTCTATGGCTGCTTTTCTGCTACAATGATAGAACTGAGCAATTGCAGCAGAAAACATATGGCCCTCAAATCCTAAAATATTGACAACCTGGCCCTTTACAGAAAAAGTTTATTCATCTATTTTAATAGAATGAGTCCCTGAAAAAAACAGAACTGTATCCTATTGGTATATGACTAATTTAATAACTCTTAGTAAATGCTTGTTGAGTGTGATTAAACTATCAATGCTTCCATTATAGAGGAAGCCATACTGTAATCCAGTAATTCAATAACAAACATAAAAAGAGAACCATTGAATCCTCACTGAATTTAATTTGATATAGTATCTGCAGTTATCAATTTAACAATTTATTTACTAATAGTGACAACAGCAATAAATACCAATTACCCTAGCATCTTATAGCTTGATACACCCTATTTAGTTGAAGCCTTATAAATAATTTTGCTAAGTTATCTCTAATTTACCAACCTAAAAATCAAAGCAGAGCGGTTCTTTGTCCAAGTAATTCAGTGAGATAAAGAATAAAGCAAATTAAGTCATATAATAAATTTACCTAGATTTATAAAAGTATTCAGAAATTGAAGTGGCTACTTTTGGGGGAAAGAAGGATGAGGCAATAATTGGGAAAGAGCATGACAGGGACTTCTGAGTTGCTGGTAGTTTTCCATTTTCTGATCCGGGGGATAGTTACATGAGTGTGTATCTATCCATCACTTAATAAAGTGTATGCTTTTCTGAAGATATGTTAAAAACCCACTGGGTAGCTGATTTTTAGGACTTTTTTTTTTTTTTAACTGAGTTCAACGTCTCACTCTGTCACCCAGACTGGAGGACAGTGACATGACTCTGGCTTTCCACAGCCTTTACATCTTGGAATTAACTGATCCTCCTGCATCAACCTCCCAAATAGCTGGTACTACAGGCACATGCCACCACACCCAGTTAATTTTTGTATTTTTTGTAAAGACGAGGTCTCACTATGTTGCCCAGGCTGGTCTTGAACTCCTGGGCTCAAGCAATCCTCCTGCCCTGGCCTCCCAGAGTACTAGAATTACAGGCATGAGCCATCATGCCTGGTCCTAAGAACATTTTTAAATAATATATACAATAATATATTCTAGTATATTATCTCTCTTAAAAAAGTCTTCCTTGGATTAAAGCTAAATCTTCTTTCTTCCAATCCCTCAAAGTGTAAATCATGGTGTGTAATTTCTATGACATTTAATCTTTTCTCCAAAAGTATTTAAGAAAAGTTGCCTTGCACCTTTTTAAAAGACCATTTAAAAACATTCTTTTTTGTCTCGCTCTGTCACCCAGGTTGGAGTGCAATGGCATGATCATAGCTCACTGCAGCCTCACTGTAGCCTGGGTTCAAGCAATCTCATACTTCAGCCTCTCGAGTAACTGGGACTACTCAGATAATTTTAACACCAGATAATTTTTTTTTTTTTTTTTGATTTTGTAAAAATAGGGCCTTGCTATACTATCCAGGCTGGTCTGAAACTCCTGACCTTGAGCAACACTCGTGCCTCAGCCTCACAAAATGCTAGGATTACAAGCCTAAATTACCACACCTGGCCCATCTTAAAACATTCTTTAGCCTGATCCAAATATATATCTGTACCTTCGTCAAAAGAAGGAAACACAATTCATTAATAATATAAAGAAATATTTTTAAAATCTAAAAAAAAAAAAAAAAACACTCCAGAAGTTATGACACAAATTTATAGAAACATACATTACCCCCCCCAACATTTACATTGGTATTAGCATTAGAATAGCACTTCACCTTTACTCCACACCTTTATAGGAACTTGTCACCATTCAATAAAACCCATACTCAGATGTTCAAATACTCAACCTGAGAGGTTTACCTGTGTGTCCTTGGTCTCTGATTTAAAGAAGCTGTTCTGCCTGGACTGTGCTGACTTCCAAGCCTAGCAGGACTTGTCATATAGTCATTAGGAACTGTTGGGGGTTTAACAGGTTCCAGGGTTTTATAAGGAGTATTTCGTCTAAAGAAGTGAAGAAAGGAATAATAAGAAAGATAAAATAATACCCCCCCCAATTTGTGACTGTCCCTTTATGACCAAGTATACCAGAATTTTAAAAGATTTTTTAATAAATAAAGTTTATAATTTTTAAAAAGTTCTTAATTGGGGTATATGAATTTTACTACTTCAACATGAAAACTAAAATTTCTTACCATTTCTTAGGAAAACCATAGGAAAGGGTAATTTAAAGTTCTAACCTTCTTTCTAAAAATAATGGTTAAAATTTTTTAAATGTACAATAATATCAAACTTTGAGACATACATTATTCCCAGTTCAGTCACCCATAAACCACTGTCTTTTACAAAGGAAGCTAAATTTCTTTACAAAGGAAGCTGCAATTTATTCCCAACTCAATATGGAAATAGAAATATACATACAGATCCTACTTGTAGCATCATTAATTGCTCAATGAATAATTTTTACTTTTCTGTTTAATAACTTCATGCTTTTTTCAGGGACAGATTTAAAGAATGAAAATGAAAACTAAAATCTTCTTAAAAAATGGATTATTGAACAACTTCTCCACTAAAAACAAGAAATCTAATATAATAGTTCCTGTTGTGAACAAGAAGAACTATAAGATCTTGACAAGTATTCAACGTATTTAGTACACTGAGAATTGGGAAGAATGAAGCCACAAGTGGTTACCTTTTCTAATTCTACAACTGGCCTTCACAAAGCTACACTAGTATGAAGGAGCCTAAAATTTGCAGCAGAAGCACAGTTAGAAGTACTCCAGGTAAAGAAGCTCCTAAGTTTCAGGTGCCATTATATAGGGAAAAGAGAAGAGCTGCAGACTACAAAGCCAAACCACACAAAGTAGACCATTTAGTCAAAGTTTGGTCATATAAATAAAATACTGTGAATACACGAGAAGATATATGTGGAATCCTGTGGTCATTCCATTTAAAACAAACAAGTCAAATTTACATTTTAAAAATTAATAGAGAACAAAAAATTTTTAAATGCCATTTACACATATATAAAAACATTTCTAGTATAGACTTCTATAGAAAATATTATAAAGTAGGCGGAAATCCATTTTGGATTCTGTTCAGAGAAGTGAGAATTAAAATGAATCTGTAAAAGGAAGTGTCACACAGAGGGTCCTGTGGCAAGGATCCACTTAAGTCACAGAAACATCTTTTCCTTTACCATACAAATTCATAAAATGCAGTTAATTCTTACCCCAGTGTTCCCCGGCCTGACATGGGAGGACTTGGTGGTTTCTGAGTAGGAGGATTTGTTCTCGACAGTGTGCCAGTTCTTGCAGGCTGGTTATTTCCATGCTAAAATATGGGGGGGAAAGGTTTTATTTTTATATCAAATTGTTCTCTTGGTGCTTTAACACCATGTATTATTTTTTTAATATCAGAATGTGAAATAAGGATTCCCAGACAATTTTAATAAAGACTTTGGTACTACATTTTAAAAAGTCAAGGAACCACTTACACTTGATTTTTCCGATTATTTTGTGTCACTCATATTTATGGCAAAATACAGATGAGATTATTAGATTTTACATATTAACTTTAAATATTTTCACTGAGATCAAACTTATCTGCATTCAAACACTGAGTTTCCTAAAATTTTTAAATATGAGCAAAAATATAAGCTATAGATTTTGCTGTCAATTTGCTAAAATACCCAACTGAAAAATAACCTTTTTCCTAACAACTCAGTAACAAAGTCACACATGATGTCTGGGAAACCTCCTAATTGTAAGTCAACAAAAGCAAGGCAACTATTGAAAAATGAGCAAAGCAATAAATGTTAGCAAAATTAATGTTCCTATATAAATGTAGATGTCAATATATCTTGGATATATTAACACTGCCAAGCTAGGTGTTGCTGATTTGACTGAATTTGAGTTGATTTAATCTACATAAATCCTACAGGGAAAAGCAGACAGACATAAGAAGAGTTTTCAAATTTTAGTGGCTCTGCAGCCTCTATCAATATAGAGGGAATACTGTGGATCAAATGATAAGTAATGTCTCTTACCTTGGCTTTTAGCCACTTTACGTTGGCAATAAAAGGGGGGGAAAAAGTAGAAATTAATGCTAGATAAGTTATATCTGATAGGACAGGTTTGCATTTACAGTTAATCAATTCATGTTAATAAGCTTGTATCCAGTCCCATTTCAAATATTTTGTAAAGCAAAAGATATCCTTAAGTACTGGGGAAATACTCACGTGCTTCACATATTTTTCAAAAGAAATATATTCATAAGGAAATCACTACTTAATTGTGCCAATTTCACATATGCCCAATTATTTCTTAGGCCAACATTTTATCCCACACAACTAATCCAACTGAATCACAGATGATTAAAAAATACTTTCATTTAAATACAAACACCATAACATATTAGATGTAAAACTATTTTAACACATCAGTGTACAAGACCTAGTACTTTATTGAATGATAAATGCTGAGTATTCATTACTTGAATGGCAGAATAGCATTATTTTTTTTAAAAAGTGATAAACTGCAAATGTTAAAATTCAAAAACACTGGTTTCTTCCAAAATCAAAAAAGAGCCTAGCTTCTTGGGGTTTAAAAATGAAATTATTGGCCAGTCCTGAGTGGCTCAAGACTTTAGTTCCAACACTCTGGAATGCCAAGGCAAGAGGATCACTTGAGCCCAGGAGTTCTGAGAGCAGCCTAGACAACATTGCAAGATCTCATCTCTACAAACAAACAAAAAAATCAAAAAATCAAAAAATTAGCCAGGCATGGTGGCATGTACCTGTTGTTCCAGCTACTCAGGAAACTGAGGTGGACAGAGCCCCTGAGACCAGGAGGTCAAGGCTGCAGTGAGCCAAGATCATGCCACTGCACTCCAGCCTGGGCGACAGAGTGAGACGCCAACTCAATAAAAAAAAAAGAAAGAAAGAAATCATCAGCTGGCTACAGTGAAAGGCCAAGGTGAAAGAATCGTTTGAGCCCAGGTATTCAAGGATAGCGTGAACAACATAGCAAGATTCTGTCTCTTAAAAAACAAAAATTTAAAAAACAAAAACACAAATTCACCATGCACAGTAATGGCTTAGCCAGATTCTAACTAAGGAATAAGCAAGCAGGGTCTGGAAAACCCTCTTCTTTCTAGCTTATAAACGCAAATCCTAAGCAGGCCAACATTAGTTGGAAGATATAGGTAGTTTTAGTTCTAAGTTTTCATCTGAAACAGTTTAGCCAAAATCCAAAATTGAAGAAACACTGCTTTGATCCTAAAGGCTACTTCATGATCGATGACTACTCTGCACACATGAAACAATGTGCACCATCCTAAAGAATTACAACTTTTACTATACCATTAAGAAAAAACTATCTTCAGGTTTTAGAGTTTAACTTTTTATAGATTTGAAGAGTTTCAAGTTCTTTTCATAACATCTGCCATTCTCAGTAAGTACTACCATTTTTCAGGTGACTACAAAGGCAACATTACAGGAAATCATACAAAAGAGGAATTCGCTTTCTCTTTAATACACTCTCATTTGTAGAAACTATATCATGATATTCTTTACGTTTGTTTAAAATAATATTGCTCACTTTTATCTGAAAACAATATCTGGAACCCTACCTAAAACACTACATTTCACCCTGGATTTAGAAAATTAAATTTGAGTAACATTATTAGGCTCCATGAAGAGAAAATATACTAATGTATATCTTATTGTATTACAGTATATGTATATACTTATTACAGTACATTAATATACTGATATATATCTTATAATAAAGTACATAAATTAAATACACTAAACACCACCCTAAAATAACAGAAAATATTCTAAACATGCCCACACATCTTCCCTCATTTGTTGTTTCAAGTAAACAAGAAAATAACAAAATTGGCATTCAAGTATATGCTGGTCTCAAATGAAAGAATAAAGATAATTAGATTGGGAATAAAAACTCAACTTGAACTCCATGTTACTATGCAATGGTGTAACCGTCAGCCTCTCTCAGCCTTTTCTATTAAGTAGTGCAGCTGCACCAGTCAGACCAATCAGCAAATATGTTCACTATGCCAAACATTATTTGGCATAGTAAATAAGACTCCAGTTGACTCCTTAAAAATTGTTTTAAAAATTGTGAAGACCAAAAACAAAGTCAAATAATAGTCCTCTTAGAAAGGGACTACCACATTCCAAAGGAATAGTTAGTTTATTCAAGCAGAGATGGCTAAAGAATTTAGATCACTCTAGAAGCTTGCAAAATGGCCCATGAATACCAAAAAATTGACGGATTACTGGAATTCTTCAAGATCAGTTAGTTCTGCCATCCTTAGAAATGAACATGGGCAACAAATAATCTCTTTTCTAAAAGCCTGTGGTGCTTTGGGGGGTTTTTTTTGGGGGGGAGTACAGCTATACAGAACAAAATTACATACAAGTTTCATTTTTTTAAGTAACTTGCTGGATTTATATATGAACACATACAGGTACACGGATATACAAACACATACACATATTTAGTAATAAAAATATTTATAAATTATTTTTCTAAACCAATTTTGGACAACATATAGATTTTTATTTTTAAACATTTTTATCTTTAAATAAATAGAGATGAAAGCAGGACATCACATTCACAACACAATTTTATAATACTAGTTTAAGATTAAAATGGTTTATTTAATGAATAACCATTTTAAGTTTTATCTTTTTTAATACAGTTGCAAGTAAATTCTGCCCCAAGCTTAGTAAAATAAATAACTAATATTAAATATTCTGTGAAAAACAATGATAGCTGCTAAAGAGAATCTATTAATTAAGAAAATTATCTTTATCACATTTCCTTCCTATCCAAAATACTTACTGGATATGAAAATCAGTTCAAGTTAATGCAAAATAAAATGCTTACCTTGACACCATGGCCCACATCATCCAGAACTGTGTAGTCAATTGGTTTCCGAATATACCTTACAGGGCGCTCCATGTTTGCAGGTGCTATTATTTTATGAGTTCTTGATGTATTCTTATTTGTTGTTAAAATACCAATCTCTCTTCGAGCCACTTTCTCTTTATGAATATCCACAGTCTATATTTTAAATTTGAACAAAGCAAGAAAACATTATTTGGCATAGTAAATAATATATGTGACATTCATATATATTGGACCATATATAGGCTGGACCATAAGACTGTACCACACGTCTATGTTCCAGTGGATACTATATCTTTCTCTTCAAAATTAAGCAAATCATACAAAGCTAAAAGTAGGGAATATTTAAAGGAGATTAAAAGCAACTAATTTAATGTATTTGATTCTAAAACAATTCTCAGTTTTCTGTCCTAAAGACTTGATACAAGTAGAAGGGGAGAGGAGTCCTGCTTTTTAGTAGTTTACACTTTATTTGTTCATTGGGACCCCAGACCAAAAAAAAAAATCAGTAATTACAACACAATGAGGTAAGTGCTATAATGACACACACACAGTTTATTTGAAATTATTATAATGGTGTTGACAGCAAAACAACTAACTAGATTGAACAGGGTTCACTTAAAGCCTGTACAGAAGAGGCAGATTTTAAAGGATGAATAGGGATACAAGAGGCAGATATGGAAATTATTAATGGCAGAAAAGAATAACATGCTACAGACAAAAGGATAAGAAAAAATGACAAGAGCAGAGGTAATAAACTGTCAACAAGTAGTCTACACACCTGTTTGGTGCAACCTACCTAGTACTGGCCTATGAATTTTTTTAATAATTTTTTTTTTTTTTGAGTCAGAGTCTCACTCTGTCACTCAGGCTTGAGTGCAGTAGCATGATCACAGCAAACTGCAGACTCAACCGCCTGTGTGCAGGCCACCCTTCCACCTCAGTCTCCCAAGTAGCTAGACTACAGGCTCACATCACCACACCTGGCTAAATTTTTTGCTTTTTGTAGAGATGAGGTCTCACTATGTTATGCAATCTGGTCTTGAGCTCCTGTGCTCAAGCAATTCTCCTGCCTCAGCCTCCCAAAGTGCTGGGATTACAAGTATGAGCAACCACATCTGGCCAAAAATATATTTTAAAATTTAGTTGCCAATATTTTAAAATTGAATAGTAGTCGAGCTGGACATGGTGGCTCACACCTATGATCTCAGCACTTTGGGATCAACTCAAAAAAAGAAATAAATGAAATAAATAAAACTGGGTAGTAGTCAGCATATGAGAAATAATTGCACAACTGCTCAACAACTTAAGCTTTGTCCTAACAGTAATGGGAAAGCAATGACAAATCTGAGTGACATGATCATATCTGCATTTTAAGAAGATTCCTCTAGAAGAGACACTGAGAACAGAAAGAACAAGACAACAGGCAGTGAAACCAGGTAAGAGGCAATTATGGCAGTTCTGTCTTATTTCACCAGAATTTTTTAATTGATTGGGAAATCAAAAATGCTATACCAACTCCAAAATAAAGTGAAAGGAGACACCTCCCCCATGAGTATCTAGCACTTTTGCATATCTTGTGAGAAGCCGCACTAATGCCCTTTGTTTATTATAGAGTACTGTTTATATAGTAAACAGCCTTAGAAAAAAACATAGTTGTCTCCTTGTAAAGCAAAAAGCAATTTACTGTCCAATATAACAAAGATGATGCAACCCTCCAGTGCAAAGGTTAGAAAGCTTTTCTGTAAACTAAAAAAAATTTAGTCCCTAAACTGGGAGTCCCTTTCCTCTAAAGCACCCAACTATGGTTGCAGGCATTATCTGGCTCTCTCTGTAGTACCTGGGGAAACTGGGTCTCAGTATCTGGCACAAATGATGATACTCTGACTACTGCTACTGCCATAAGTAAGGATGATCCTCTGTTTCTGTTCCAGGAATCTCATGAATCCATGAAATTGCAGTAGGCTAACTTGTTAGCTTGTAAAGGTAAAATCTCAGGCCCTTCACAACTGCTGACAGTTTTGGCAAGGATCAGTTTTGGGAAAAGACTTCTAGAAACGGAAGGAAAGGCCAGTTAACAGGGACTGAGAAAAGTCCTTACATACCACTAATGAACATGTTAACCAAATTATATGGCCAACTAGGCCATGAATGGTCCTCCACACTATTGCCCGTTGATGAGACTGAATTAAAGAGGAAGTTTCAGGCTAAATAGCAGGAAATAGGTACGTTCAAAGACAACAACCTGAATGATGCCCTGATTATTGCCAAGTCCTTCTCATCAAGCTGACAGCCTCAGAAGGTCTGCTCCATGAACAACTAGTACCAAGATTTGTCTGCTGGAGGGAGGGGGAACACATAAGGTTCTGATCCCTATTGAACAACAGTTAACAGAGACATCATCTACACTGAGTGTGAAAGGAGGAAAACATGCAACCATTGTGGGCACAACCAGGTCAATCTTTAGAACTCTGGCTAGTTTGCTTGGAAGACGAGAGGCATGAAATTACATTGCTCGGCA
Source organism: Carlito syrichta (assembly GCF_000164805.1). Taxonomy (NCBI): domain Eukaryota; kingdom Metazoa; phylum Chordata; class Mammalia; order Primates; family Tarsiidae; genus Carlito; species Carlito syrichta. The sequence continues at coordinate 48,159 of NW_007257573.1, forward strand.
CGTAATGCTCACTGAAGAAAGGCAACAGCTGACTATCTTACTGCTTAGCTCCTCCTGCAATCTATTTTGTTAACATTCAATCCTTCTGAAATGACAATAAAAGGTATCAGCATTTTTTGGTAGCAGGTCCTGTCTGCTATAAGAAACCTTGGAATTCTTGGGGAAATTTCCCTTAGACAAACTCCCTTGGCCACCAATCAGTCTACAGGCTCTTATTGTACTGGTTTGGCTTTTAAATGATGAAGGGAACTGGAGAATCAGAAACCAGTCCATTGAATCTAGGTAATTCTTGTTGTTAGCCCTGCAGTCTTAGAAAACTCCTGAAGTCCTAATATTGAAAACTAGCAAGAATTTAAGACATATTACTTGACAACGGAGCTGCAAATAACCCATATTAAGGTGGACTCCTAAAAAACAATGATAACACTGTGCAGATCAAGCCCATGTCAGCCAAAGGGTTACAAAACCCACTGCCTCCGCCAGAAAGCAATGTGGTGATAGCTGTTGAATCAAGATGTTCTCAAACAGATATGGATGATATCCACAATGAAGACCTTGCCACAGAATTATAGGGCTTGGGGTGGACCTAAAACACTGCAGGTAAACAAAATAAATGCCCAGTTTACTGATACAGAGTTGCTCTTCCCCAGGTTCCTTCACAGCTCAACCTCAACTGCTTTAAAGAGAAAGATGATTAGTGGTGGGGCCAAGTTCTCCAAATTCCCAAAGAAGGTTGAAGACAAAACACACCTGGGCATGCTAGGTAATTCTGGGAAGGGGACAAACTCAAAATCTATGGCTGGCTCTACTGGATATAGAAGCCCGGTCACATTCATACTTGTCCTGTGCTTTGGGGTAGGGTTCACAGTGGGGAGAGAAAGCTAATGTAAACTTTTGGGTGAGCCTTTTTTGGACCATCCAATGAACTACTGTTGTACACTGAGCTTCCACTGCTGAATGTATAATTGGTATTAATATTTTACATGCCTATACTGTGAATGCTCATAAGTTCCGGAGAAGATTATGCCCACTGGGAAGAGCTCTGTAGAAAGGCACTAGTAGCTTTAGAGCCCTACAATCCTTATGACCCTTTGAGCAAACGTATCTGTGCACAGATGATTTTAATGACCACAGCCTCTGGCAAAAGGAGTAGCCTCCTATGGAGGTGCCTCTTCAGTTTCGATTCAATGCCTCCCTGACACAGCTGCTAGGTATACCTCTTCTGAAAAGATTCCCATCTGAGAATAGGTTGACTCAAACACAATGACTAAGGAGGTAGGCAAGGCCCACCTAGCCTCTCTCATCACATGGATGTGGTATATTCAAGAATACAACCAGCCTGTGGCATCTCAACTTTACACTAAAAAAAAAAAAAAAAAAAGTAGCAGCTATCTCTTTGGGAAAGTCTGATGTTCCATTCTGAAACTTAAACCAAAGCTGCTAGCTCAGTGAGGCCTCTGACTCACAGAGGTTCCCCTAAATGCCTTGACCTGGTTCACTGATAATTCAACTAAGCTGAAACCCCCTATAGTGTCCAGTGGGCTGCTGCACAGAACCTCAGTGACGCCTACACAGAACTGAAAATGGTGTGGCTGCCCTGTTCTATGGGCAGAACTCAAGAACATTCTCACAGATCTGGCCAATATTCCCCTTGAAAACCTTGCTATATTTTTACTGGCTCAAGCATTACCAATAGCATGTTTGTTCTGCCACTTGGAAAACTACAAGATGATATACTACAGACTGTCCATAAACTGTAGAGATTAATTGTAGTTGCTGATCAAACCATCTGGGTCACCTAGATGCTCATGGTAAGGACCCACTGGCTGATGAGACCAATTGGAACCAAGCTCGCACTGCTCAGACTGCTACTACTGGTGCTAAATCCAGTATCATGCCAAACACAGGAACATTTCTATCATTACAGAGTAAACACAAAGTAAAGGACTTGATGCTCCTGATGCAAAGGGTATCACCTTGTCTCAGGCTTGTGGGTCTTAGAATAAGACCTGTCTCTCGGCTTTAGTGCCATCTTCTTAGAAACCTCCATGCCATGCGAGCCAAGTGGAGGAAGAAGTCAATGCGCAGGCTAAAGTGCAAAAGAAGAAAGATGAGGCAGAGGCAACCGTGGAGGCCACAGAAGCAGAAACATGAAATGTCAGAGGCTTGGAATGCTGGTACAAGTTGTCAGACTGCATGCTAACTTGTCTCTCAAAGAATCTAGAACTCCACACCATCCGATTATCAAGACAACCTCTGAGAGTCCCACCTTGCTCATCACACCAAAACAGTCCCTGTTGGTCCTTTGCACTAGACCTGTGACACACTTGACTAGTTCTGTGTTGAGTTGTGGTCGAGTGTAATAAGTGTACAATAAATCATCTCTTTTGCTGTCTTAGCTGAAGAATCAAAAAAGAAAAAAGAAAAAGACCCATTGTCTCACAGTGAGAGAGACAACAACACATGCTACTAGCAGATTGACTATACCAGACCTCTGACAATACTCTTTAGGTTATCAGTGGTGCCACATTGTTGATGACACTTTTACAGGGTCTGGTATTGCTATTCCTGTCAATAAGCAGGCTCCAGCCACACTATTGTGGCCCTTGACATTAATCTGTGTCCTGTATTTGACTTTGCACACCATTTGCAATATGACGATGGTGTGTTTTTTATTACAAAAGTCACTCAACAATGAGCTAGGTATTTGGCACTCTACCATCTGCAAGTGTCTTGCATTGCCTCAAAAATCAACTAAAAAAACCTCAACAACAACAAAAAAGAAACAACCTGATTCAAAAATGAACAAAAAGCCTGAATGGACATTTCTCCAAAGAAGATATGCATACAGCCAATGAGCACACAAAAGGATGCTCAAAGTCACTTATCATTACAGAAATATCAATCAAAACGACAATGAGATACAATCTCATCTCCAAAAGAATGGTTTCTATTTAAAAAAAAAAAAACCAACAAACCAGAAAATGACAAGTATTATTGGTGAGGATGTGGAGAAACTGGAGCTCTTATACACTGCTGGTGGGAATGTAAAAGGTACAGCTGCAGGGGAAAACAGTATGGTGATTCCTCAAAAGGTTAAAAAAAAAGAGAGAGAGCTGGGCAAGGTGGCTCATGCCTGTAATCCCAGCACTTTGAGAGGCGGAGGCGAGAGGATTGCCTGAGTCCAGGGGTTCGAGACCAGCCTGGGAAACTTGGTGAGACCTTGTCTCCACAATAAAACAAAAAATTAGCCGGGTGTGGTAGCACACGCCTGTGGTTTCAGCTACTTGGAAGGCTGAGACCAAAGGATCACTTGAGCCCAGCAGGTTGAGGCTGCGGTGGCCAAGAGTGTGCCACTGCACTCCAGCCTGGGTGACAGAGCAAGACTCCATCTCAAAAAAAAAAAAAAATAGAATTACCATATTAACCCGTGATTCCAATTCTGGGTACACACCGAAAGAATTGAAAGCAGGGTCACCTACCAACATTATTCACAACAGCTAAACAACAGAACTAATAGATGAATGAACAAAATCTCCTGTCAACCAAAGTTTTTATCTGGAAGTTTTGAGAAGGTTGTGTTATGATTTTACAGAGGAAACATCCCAAGTTGTGGCAAACAAGTGACTGGTTCTTCTACCATAACAATATACCTGCTCACACTGGCGCTGAGTGTTAAGCAGTTTTTGACCCAAAAAACCAGCATGACCCGTGGCCACCCTCCCTATTCACCATATCTTGCCCCAATTTTTTTGTTTGTTTCCCAGATGATAAAAGTCCTCAAAGGGAAACATTTTGGCATGTGGAAGAGGTGAAACAAACAAAAAAAAAAGGCCAAAGGACTACATGACAGCAAAACTGACAAATTCAAAAATTGTTTTTGAACAGTGGAAAAAGCATCTCTATAAGTGTATTGTATCAAACGGAAAGTACTTTGAAGGTGACTGAAGTTTAAACATGTAAGAATAAATAGACAATTTTTTATAAATAAATTCCAGGGATTTTTGGGTCCCCCTCATATTCAGCCTTAAGAAGGAAGGAAATTATGACTACGCTACAATACAGCATAGTTGAGGACGCTATACTGAGTGAAATAAGTCAGTCATAAAAAAACAAATACTGTGTAATTCCACTTATATAAGGTACCCAGAGCTATACTATTCATGGAAACAGGAAGCAGAGAGATAGTGGTTGCCTGGGGCTAGAAGGAGAAGACAAAGGAAACCTGTTGTTGAATGGGTATAGAGTTCCAGTTCTCTAAGATGAAAAGAGTCCTAGGAATTGGTTGCACAACATTGTGACTCTACTTAACACTACTGAGCTGTACACTTAAAAATCGGTCACTAAGCCGGGCTAGGTGGCTCAGTCTGTAATCCCGCGCCTTTGGGAGGCTGAGGTGAGTGGATTGCTTGAGCCCGCGGGTTCGAGACCCACCTGGGCAGCGAGACCTCATCTCTACAATAAATAAAAAATTAGCCGGGCGTGGTAGCGCATGCCTGTAATTCCGGCTACTTGGAAGGCTGAGGCGGAAGGATCACTGGAGCCAAGCAGGTCGAGGCTGCGGTGGCCGAGAGCAGCCACTGCACTCCAGTCTAGGCGACAGAGTGAGACTCCAACTCAAAAAAAAAAAAACCGGTCACTGAACGTGGCTGTCTCCAGAAAAAGAACTCCTGCTGGCCACTTGGAAGTCTATCCTGGCCAAGAAGAGATGTCCCCTAGTGGGTTCTTGAAACAACTATTTTCACAATGAAACAATTCATATCTTCTGACCACCTCCTACCTTGGAAATTCTGAGGATTATCTGATATAGAATCACTGATGTTACAAAACGTAAAAGAGTCATAATTTTTTTTAAGAATGTCTCTACACATCTTTTAAACTCCTTCCTCTTCTAATAGGTTCACCACAAGTTTAACTAGTACAAATTTTAACTAAATTCTGCTTGACAAAGAATTAAGTTTAGGGATCTATAACTCCACAGACAGAAAGATATTGAGATTTCACTGGAAGGTGAAAAAGGCCAACACTCACCTTTGACTTGCTTCTACCTTCCTGAGAGGGTACTCAATCTCTGGCTCCTTTTAAGTCATTTTATGGATGCAGTGCCTCCGGGTTTAGTACCAGGCACTTTCCTCTCCTTGCCAAACTCATCCATATTTAGGCTTCAATTACCATTTATACGCACATAAACTTTTCTTTTTTTTGAGTTGGAGTCTCACTCTGTCGCCCAGGCTGGAGTGCAGTGGCACGCTCATGGCCATCACTGCTTCGACCTGCTGGGCTCTAGCGATTCTTCTACCTCAGTCTTCCAAGTAGCTGGAACTATAGTCGGGCACCACCATGCCCAACTAATTTTTTTATTTATTGTAGAGACAAGGTCTCATCAAGTTGCCCAAGCTGGTCTCGAACCCCTGAACTCAAGCAATCCTCTCGCCTCGGCCTCCCAAAGTGCTGCGATTATAGCCTTGGCCACCATGCCCAGCCAACTTTTCTATATCCATTCAAAACTTCTTCTCTGAACTTCAGTCATACATAAAACTGACATTCCTCTCATATATTTCAAAGGTACCTCAAAGTGAATACGCAAAATCAAACACATATTCTACTCAACTCTCTTTCAATGTCCCTACTTCAAAGTTATGTCAGACATTTAGCATTTACTTCATATCCAATATCACTAAATCTTGTCATATTTACCTTTAAATACCAGAAATCCATTTCCTTCTGTTTCCAACACTTTAATCCTAGTCAATCTACTATCATCTCTCACCTTGGCTATTTCAACAGCCTTCTAATTGGTCTACTTACATCCAGTCTGGCCTTTTCCCAATCTGCTTTTCTATGGTGTAAACCATGGTGCTCTTTACCAAAAGAAAATAAACTTGAGAAAACAAAATGAAAAAAGTGTGTATATCTCACTTGCTTAAACTTATTAAAAGTGCATCCCATGTGGTTCCCCATCTTTCAGGGAAAAATAAATTCAAAATGGCTCAAGTAGACCCTAATTCTTCTCAAACATAATGGAGTCCATAACTCTTCTTAAAATCATCTTTTTCTCACCGGTGTCTCCTACTTCCCTCACACACTGAAGAACTATTCAGAGCACTATTTGAAATTACTTGAAAAATTTTACTCTGGTCTACTCCCTCTCCATTCTCTCAGTTCTGACTAACGTCCAAATCACAACCCGTCCAGCAACACACAACCCTCCATATGGCAGGGTGAGCAAATAAAGCAGGTTGGAGGAGGGGAACAAGTTTGGAACATTTGTATAACAACAGTATGCATATGTTCACCAGGCTGGAGGTAGTGTTTTTTCAGTGAGACTAATTCTTTTTCATTCTTGAATTCTCTAACTTTCACATTTTTCCCTTCATCTTCAGACAGCAAAAGAAACTGTTTGATGTAAAGAAAATTTGTTTTTAGACTTAGCATACTAGAAACAAAAATCAGAGTTAGAGTTGACAAGGAGAAGGCCCAGGTGACTATCCTATGGCAGCAACCTTTAGACTCACTGGTTTAAAAAGAGGGAAACACACACGCAAACACACACACACACACACACACACACACACACACACACACACACACACTAGAAATCAGAAAACTTAGGTTTAAATACTGGCTCCTTTCACTACTAGTTGTGAAATTTTATACCAATCTTAATTCACTAAGATTCCATTTTACTTATAATAATGGAAATAGGATATTAGAATCTTGATGCAAAAAAAGTACTAAAAAAATCTAAATACAAATCTTAATATCGAACTATCCAAACTGCAACAGTACAATTAAGGTAAAGCATGTGTTAGTATGAAAACATGGGTGCATCACATTATGTATTCAAATTAAAATGAATGTGAATTATGTTTAAATCTCCAGTTTTGCCACTAGCAACAAGATTTTGAAACTCCTCAGAGGCAGTCTATGAAGCACTAAGGTTCTGGCAGATTGAAATTCAATGATTCCAGGGTAAACAAGTCCTCAAGGCTAAATTCATTTGAAAAAAGAAAATGGATCTTAAAGATGTGGATATCAAAAGTGCCAACTAGAGAAAAGACAGAAACCACAGAGAAGTTCTCATAAATGAAGACTGATGAGTCACAGCACCTGAGGCAGAAGTAACCAAGTCAAAATAGTATTTGAGACAAATCTAGAATAGAATGAACATGTTCGGGGGATCACCTGTTAAAGCATGAGTACATTTTTGAAGACCTTATGCAATTTAAAGCTCACAAAACTCAATAACTAAGTTTAACAAAGACCTGTGTTTCCATTTACTAGCTAAACATCAAATGATAATAAACAGTTTAACAATTCCCTTGTCCAGTTTTGAAATTATGCAACAGTTCACAAAATTTTAATTTAAAGGAAGTCTTGACATTTTAAAAATAATTTTCTGGATGTTACTATTTTATATTGTGTTTTTAGCACATACAATGCAATTACACTAAAATGCTACAATGGGTTGATAAAAAAGATAGTTGCAGTAGTCCATAAGCAAACAAGGTCTTTGAATTTGGGTAACTTAAGAGGCACAATTTAGAACTAATATAAGAAACTAGAAAACTCTTCTGACAGACTCAATATGACAAGCAAAAGTAATACCAAGAGTTGTGAGAGAAAATAGTAGTAAAAAGAAACATAAGTAGCATAAGGAAATATCCTAAATAAAAAGTATTACAATACCCTGAATAAAACCCCTTAAAAAAAACTCTCTCCTCTATTCAATTATACACTTTACTTCCAGTTATAAATAGAGAAAGAAATTAAGAGACAGTGGAAAAGGAGTTTAATAAAGAAAGCTGAGGGAAAAAAATAGGTGGCATTCAAAACCAGGTATAACACACCAACACCCATTATATATACCCTACTGTCCCACTTCCATCCAATGTAGTTTTGATGAAAAGTCCCCAACTTGATCTCCAGTTTCGATGTATCCTATTAAAAATCCCAGTAGAAAGCCGGGCTCGGTGGCTCAGTCTGTAATCCCGCACCTTTGGAAGGCTGAGGTGAGTGGCTTGCCTGAGCCCACGGGTTCGAGACCCGCCTGGGCAGCGAGACCTCATCTCTACAATAAATCAAAAAATCAGCCGGGCGTGGTAGTGTGCGCCTGTAATTCCAGCTACTTGGAAGGCTGAGGCGGAAGGATGCCGGAGCCCAGCAGGTCAAGGCTGCGGTAGCCGGGAGCGGCCACTGCCCTCCAGTCTGGGCGACAGAGTGAGACTCCAACTCAAAAAAAATAAAAATAAAAAAATTAAATAAAATAAATCCCAGTAGAATTTTTCATAGTTTCAGAATGTATATGGAAGGGCAAAGGGGAAAGAATGGCTAAGATGTGATTTAAAAGAAAAATTAGATGAGAGAAGGATAATTTGCCTATATGAAGCCATACTAAAGAAGACAGTAAGGTATCTTACACAGAGTTAAATAAATGAACCAAAACAAAAGAAGAAAGAACTCAGAAACAAACTCATGCTTATAAGGAAACAGTACCTTACAGTGATGGCACAGGGGAAAGAATGTACTGCTCGAGTAGAACAAAAGTTTGTCATACAGAAACACTGAAAATGGAGCCCTACTTCACACCATAGGAAAAAATTCCAAATCCTCTAAATGGGAATCCAAATAAATGACATATTTATTCTTGAAATATTATATATTAATAAGAATTAAATACTAAGAGTGAACTATCCATATGCAAAATAGACCAATCTTAAAAATTATCATACTGAATTTAAAAATGCAAACTATGCCAGACTACATACAGCATGAACCCATTTTTTTTTTTTTTTTTT
>NW_007257573.1:56976-80158 GCF_000164805.1 Carlito syrichta
TCAGGCAATCCTTCCACCTCAGCCTTCCAAGTAGCTGGAACTACAGGCGCACACCACCACACCTGACTAATTTTTTGATTTATTGTAGAGACAACATCTCGTCAAGTTACCCAGGCTGGTCTAGAATCCCTGCACTCAGGCAATCCTCTCACCTCCGCTTTCCAAAGTACTGGGATTATAGGCGTGAGCCACTGCGCCCAGCTTGTGAATCCATTTTTATAAACTCAAACACAAGCAAAATGAAACAGTCATTGTTTAGAGATACCAACATATGTGGTAAAAAATATTTTTAAGTGCAAGGGAATGACAAACTTTCCCTTCAGGGCACAGAGAGAAGTACATAGGTAGGAGAAACAGAATTCATCATTTTCTAGTTCTTAGTTTTGGTGGTAGATTCACAGATGTTTATTTTATTATTACATATAACACACTGCAGAATAAATGTTAATAAGTATAAAATAATTGTAAAGGACTTAACTGCATAGAAAATACAAATAGAACACCAAGAAAAGAATAATTAATATTCCTAAGGCAGTATCAAAAGATGCCAAGGAAGGAAATCTCATTTTAGCCAGTCATATTTGGCAAGTTAAAAGAAGAAAGGAGAGGGGGGGAAAAGAGAAAAATCCAGCACAGGTAACAGCACAAGCCAAGGGAAAAAGGCATAAAAATATAACACTTGCTCAGATTAGAGAAAAGCTAAATAGGGATGAATAATAAGAAGTTGAACTCTACTCTTACTAAGAGTTAAAGAAAAGACTATGAAAACTAGGAAACCAAACTTTAAAATTTCTTCTTAAGGGGTCAAGCTGGTCTTTTATAAATATAAGCAGATTAGGAATTGAATAAGTAAATCAAATTGCATGGTAACAAAAATTCTAAAGGAAGGATTAAAATATTTCAAAAGTAATACTTTAGAAAGGAGAACATATTCTGAAACAAATGTGGAAATAAAATGATAAATTCCATAAGTAGACAAGACTTTAAAATTACCATTTAAGATACAATTATTTTAAACTGTATAGAAATATGTTGTTTTAATTGTGTTCTTTTTTCTTTCCCTTGTCATTTTGGAGGAGAAAAGATAATAAATATGCTTCTTTTAAAGATCTTCCAGAAAAAACCCTTCCTAATTAGCAAATGACAGGCAGACAGGAAAAAAGTATGATATAGCTACACTACTTAATGTTTCACATATTTTCTACAGTATTATATCAAAATGCCTACTATCCTCATAACTGCCACTACCACTACAGGGAGCGCATTATGGGTTTCAAGCAAAGAGCTTTGTATATCCATAAAAACACAATAAATGTTTGCTGAAAAAAATAACTACAGAATGAAAATCAAAATACTTTTGCCCTGAATAGAAAAAGGAGAGGAGTATAAAAAGGGTTAAAAAAAAAAAAAGTGTAAGACAGTTCTGAGACAAGCTACACAGAGAAAGCCTTCAGCCAAGAAAGAGACAATCTTTGTCTGTTACTGCTTATTTGGACCAGGCTCTGGAAATGGCCTTATGCCCAAAATTCTGTCTTACAGAGCTTTGTTCAATAAGCTTGAAACAAGGTCCCAATCAACTTCGAAGTTAACTTGATTCAGAATGACCTATATATATACACTATAAAACAGAGCTATTTAGAAAGATGAGTTGCAAAATCAGACTCTGAGCTGCAAAAACATAAAACACTTGCATCAAAATTATTCTGAAATATTTTAACTTGGGGAAAAACTGGATCCATAACTAACATTTTGGTCCATGTCTAATTTTTTTAGTACCACCCAATGAAACTTTCTATCTCCTCTCTGCCTTTTTATGAATGTAAGACAAACCATTTAACACTCCACATCATTATACATCATTCACCCAAAAAAGGTCATTATACATCATTCACCCAAAAAAGAAAAATGTTTTGCTTAATTTCATGCTAACCATTTTTGACCCAAACTAGGATCTAAGCTAAATATGAACTTTTAAGAAACCATAACACCACAGTTTGACTTCTAAACACTGGGTCATAAATTTGTACTTATTCTTCAACCTACTACTCTTTTTTTTTTGAGTTGGAGTCTCACTCTGTCGCCCAGACTGGAGTGCAGTGGCCGCTCCCGGTCACGCAGCCTCGACCCACTGGGTTCTGGTGATCCTTCCACCTCAGCCTTCCGAGTAGCTGGAATTACAGGCAAGCGCTACCATGCCCGGCTGATTTTTTGATTTACTGTAGAGATGAGGTCTTGCCAAGTTGCCCAGGCGGGTTTGAACCCATGGGCTCAGGCAATCCACTCACCTCAGCCTTCCAAAGCGCTGGGATTACAGGCTGAGCCGCTGAGCCACCGAACCCAGCTAAACCTACTATTCTTCACCTAAGAATTACTATTTGCTTTAGTATTTCAGAAGTGTCTTTTCTTAAAGAAATAGTATATTTAAAATCCTCAAGAAATATCAGGCAGAGTATAAATGACTAAGAATCAGGCTCAAGGACCAAAATGAACAGATTTAACAGGTAACTGTCCTATTTACTAACTGTGTGAATTTGGGTAAATTGTTTAACCACCCTATACCCTCAGTTTCCATACCAAACAGATGAGATTTAAAAACAAAAAGTAGTATCAACCTCACAGAGTTATTGTAAGAATTAAATGAGATGATATACATATATAAAAAATTTCAACAGTGTTTGACATGTTGAAAAAACTCAATAAATGTTAGCTTTCATTATTATTATTATATTTCCCAATTCATGTTTAAGTGTTTACCTTTTGAGTTTTCTTGATATCAGACCAGGAAACGCTTATAGCCAAGAACAAACAGCTGTTATTAGAAATCTTAGAAATCAGAAATTGTTACTTAGTTCATTTAAGATGCCCCACCCACATGACAAGCAGTGCAAAGCAGTATTATCAAAAAAGATTCAAATCCAATACTTTTAAGATTCAAATCCAATACTTTCAAATCCAATATTATACTCAATAACAGCCCTTTCTGAGTCTTCTTGTTGGAATAAGTTTGGTCCTATAATTCTTCTTACAAGCAATGACCACATTTGCAGGTATTTACATTTGCAGATATTTTATTGAGAAGATATTTAAAAGTAAAAGTTGATACTTCAGTTTAAATTTTGAGGACTGATTACACACTGATGTCTCTTTCACCTGAAACTACCAAAATAACTGTCAAAGAATTTATTTATATGTGTCTGTATGTGTGTTATATATATACATAACACACATACAGACACATATATATCCCCCCACCCGAAGGATGAGGGACAAGAACTTCCAATAAATCTTTGAGTATCTGAAATCAAATGGGTCTCAGACACTCAGACTAGTTTAAAAAAAAAAAAAAAAGGAGCAGCAGCAGCAAATGGAGGGAAGGTAGTTAAATAGAAGCAGCTATAACCTAGACATCCACATACAGTAAGGCAATTTATCCTAAAAGAAAAACCTTAAAAAGGCTCAGAATTTGGAGTGTCAGGTTCTACAGACTACCAAAGTAAGGAATAACAATGAAATGTCACTTCATATTCACTAGGATGGATATAATAAAATTTAATTTAATTTAATTTAAAAAAAAAACAACAGAGCTGGGCACCATGGTGCATGCCCTGTAATCCCAGATATGTGAGAGACTGACAGGAGAATCACCCGAGCCCAGGAGCTGAAGGCCAGCCTGGAAAACATAGCAAGACCTCGTCTAAAAAAAAAAAAAAAAAAAAAAAAGCCAAAACAGTGTTTATAAGGATGTGGAGAAACTGCAACCCTCATACACAGCTGGTGGAAATGTAAAATGGGGAGCCATTTTAGAAAACAGCTGGTAGTGCCACATATGGCTAAACACAGACTTACATGATCCAACAATTCCATTCCTGGGCATATAACCAATATAACTGAAAACATATGTCCACACAAAACCTGTACACAAACATTCTAACACCATTATTTATAATAGTCAAAAAGTAGAAACAACCCAAAAGTCTATTAACTGATAAATGGATAAATAAAATGTAATCTATCCATACAATAAAATATTTTTTGGCAATAAAAAGGAATGAAGTACTAATACATGTTACAACACAGATGAACCTTGAAAACATGCTAAGTGAAAGAAGCCATGACAAAGGACCACATATTGCATGAATCTATTTACATGAAATGTCCACGATGAAGAAATCTATAGAGACAAAAGGAAATTACTAGGTGCTTAGGGCTAGATAGAGAAAAGATGCTATGATTGGGGAGTGATTAGCTAAGGAGTCAGAGACTTTTGGAGAGATAATGAAAATGTTCTGGAAATTGATTATAGTGATGTATGTATAACTTTGTGAACATACCAAAGCATTGTATACTTCACACAGATAAATTACAAGATGTTAATTAAATCTCAATAAAACTTTATTTTTAAAGTGAAAGCAGAGCTAAAATCTAGAACTGAGTGTCTAAACATGGAACAATGGAATTCCCAATCTTTCCACTCACCATGTTCTCAGAATGCCAGCACCCCCTCTTAAATGTGATTCTCATGAAGGAAATTAGAAGATTCTTCACTGCAGAAACAGAATGGCACAAGAGAAAAGACTTCCATATATTGAAAACTGGAGGTGAACCTGTTCACAGCGTTATCACCCCACCAACTGATAGCCTATGTGACACACTTAAAGAGTTTCTATTTAAGCATTTTAGACCCTTATTCTTAAATATAAACAAACAACCGTGATCACCAGACTGAGGGTAACAGTTCATAAGAGGGAAGACCATAAAACAAATAAAACACAAAAAAGAACTTGAAACAACAACAAAAGATCTTTCAGGGAATAGAGGAATACTTAAATAAAAATTTTTAAAAGCAGCTGGGTGCAGTATATCATGACTGTAATTCCAATACTTGGGGAGGCTGAGACAGGAGAATCACTGGAGCCCAGGAGTTCACAACCAGTCTGGACAACAAAGTGAGACCCTGTCTCCATAAAACATTTAAAACTTAACCAGTCGTGGTGGCACATGCCTGTAGTCTATTTTCAAAGGCTGAGGCAGTAGGATCACTTGAGTCCAGGAGTTCAAGGCTGCAGTGAGCTATGATTACACCATCACATTCCAGCCTGGGTAACAGAGCAAGATTCTCCCTCCTTTAAAAAAAAAAAAAAAAAAAGCCAATACCATCAAGGTACAGTGGCATACACCTGTAATCCCAGCAACTCACTGGGACAGAAGGAACACTTAAGCCCAGGAGTTCAAGACTAACCTGGACAACATAGTAAAAGTCTGTCTCTAAAATAAAAATATTTTTAATAAAAAACTGTTTAAAAGACCAATACCAAGTAACATACCCGTTAAATTTCAAAACACTACAACTAAAGAGAATAAATATGCCAAAAGTATCCAGAGAGAAAAAGACAAGTCACCTCCAAAGGATCTGGAATCAGAAACACATCAGTCATCACAATGACAATACTAGAAGTTAGAAGGAAAGGATTACTGCCTTAAAAAAAAACGTTGACTTCTAAATTATGAACTTCTATTTGACATAGTACCAGAAGTGTCTGCAAGATCAGACAAGAAAAAGAAATAAAAGGCATACAAATCAGAAAAGAAGATGTAAAAGTATCTCTATTTGCAGATGATATGATCCAATATGCAGAAAATCCCAAAGATTCCATAAAAAATTAAAACACTGCTAGAACTAATAAATTAATTCAGTAAAGTTGCAGAGTACAAAATCAACATACAATAATCAGTAACATGTCTGTACATAAATAATAATATAGCTGAAAAAGAAATCAAGAAAACAATTCTATTTTTGATAGCATCAAAAAATATCTAGGAATAATTTTTACTGAGGTGAAAAATCTGCACACTGAAAATTATGAAACATTTATGAAAGAAGTTGAAAACACAAATGAATATAAAGATGTCCCATATTCATAGATAGAAATATTGTTAAAATGTCCATTTAAAAATGCCAAAATTTCAATGGCATTGTTCAGAAATAGAAAAAAAAAGAAATCCTAAGTTTTCTGAAGAACCGCAACACTCCAAATACCCAAAGTAATACTGAGAATTTTTTTTTAATGGGAGCATCAAACTCCTTGATGTAAAACTATATAACAAAGCTATAATGACTGAAACAGTATGGTCATGGCATAAAGCCAGAAACATAGACCAATGGAACAGAATAGAGAGCCCAGAAATAAATCCAAACATATACATAGTCAACTAATTTTCAGCTAGGACACCAAGAGAACACAATGAGGAAAAGATAGTCACTTCAATGAATGATGCTGGAAAAACTAAATTTTCACATGCAAAAGAATGAAATTTGAATTCTTATCTCATGCCATACGCAAAAATCAATTCAAAAATGGACAAAAGATCTAAATGTAAGACCCGAAACCATAAAATTCCTAGAAGAAAACACAGGGAAAAATTCCTTGACACTGGTCTTGGCAATGATAATTTTGGACATCATACCAAAAGCTCAGGTTACAAAAGCAGAAATAAATACATGAGACTACATTAAACTAAAAAGCTTCTGTGGACAGGTGCAGTGGCTTACACCTGTAATCCTAGCACTTTGGGAGGCAGAGTCAAGAGGACTGCCTGAGCCTGGGGTTCAAGACCAGCCTGGACGACTTGATAAGACCTCATCTCTACAATAAATCAAAAAATTAACTGGACATGGTGGTGCGTGCCTCTGGTTCCAGCTACTTGGAAAGCTGAGGCAGAAAGACTGCCTGAGCCCAGCAAGTTGAGGCTGTAATGACCATGAATGTGCCAATGTACTACAACCTGGGCAACAGGGTGAGACTCTGACAAAAAATAATAATAAAAAAATTAAAAATTAAAAAAATTTTCTGCATAGAAAAAAAATCAGCAAAATAAAATGACAC
Organism: Carlito syrichta; assembly: GCF_000164805.1. Classification (NCBI taxonomy): domain Eukaryota; kingdom Metazoa; phylum Chordata; class Mammalia; order Primates; family Tarsiidae; genus Carlito; species Carlito syrichta. The sequence goes on from NW_007257573.1 coordinate 63,861, forward strand.
CCTATGAACTGGGAAAAAATATTTGCAATTCATATATCTGGTAAGAAAGTAATATCTAAAATTTACATGTCCATAGCAGAAAAACATAACCTAATTGAAAAAAATGGGCAAAGGACCAGAATAGATATTTCTCCAAAGAAGGCATAAGAACGTCCAACAGGTATACGAAAAAGTACTCAACATCCTTAGTTATCAAGAAAATTAAAATTAAAGTCACTATGAGCTATCACTTCAGAACCTAAGGATGGCTATCAAATGTTGGCAAGGGTGTAAAGAAAAGGGAACCCTAGAGTACACTGCTGGTGGGAATGTAGACTTTTATAGCCATCATGGAAAACGTATGGCATTTCTAAGGAAATTAAAAATAGAACTACCATATAATGCAGCAATGCCTCTTTTGGGTACATAGCTAACAGAAATGAAATCACCACCTCATAACGGTATCTGCACTCTCATGATCATTGCAGCACTATCCAAAATAGCCAAGATAAAAAAACAATCTGTATCCACTGATGAATGGATAAAGTAAATGTTATACAGATATTATATATACGGAGAGCTACATATCTCATGGAATAGTATTCCACTTTTAAAAAAGGAAATTTAGGCTGGGTGTGGTGATTCACACCTATAATCCCAGCACTTTGGGAGGCTGAGGTGAGAGGATTGCCTGAGTTCAAGACCAGCCTGGGCAACTTGGTGAGACCTCATCACTACAATTATACAAAAAAAAAAATTAGCCGGGTGTGGTGGCACGCACCTGTAGTTCCACCTACTTGAAAGGCTGAGGCAGAGGGATCACCTGAGTTCAGCACATCACGGCTGCGGTGGCCATGAGCACGCCACTGCACTCTAGCCTGGACGACAGAGTAAGACTCACAACAATGATGACCTGGAGGACATTATGCTAAAAGTCTTCCATGATTTCACTTACACATGAATTTTTTTTTAAATTTTTAAAAAGAGCTCAAATATACTGAAATAGAGAATTAAACACTGGTGACCACAGGTGGAGTGGCAGGAAGGGATGGTGAGAAGTAAATCAAAGGATACAAAATGGCAGATAAGCATATGAACAAGTTTAGAGATCTAAAGCACAACATGAGGACCAAAGTTAGTAAGACTGTATTGTATAGTCAGTCACTTGCCACATAACATTGCAGTCAACAATGGACCACATATAACAGAGGTTCCATAAAATTATTATACTGTATTTTCACTATACTTTTTTATGTTTAGACACACAAATGCCTTTAGTACAGTAACAGACGGCTCAGATTGGTAGGCTAGGAACAATAGGCTACACCATATAGCCAGGTTGTATAGGAGCCTATATACCATGTAGGTTTGTCTACGTACAATCTATGATGTCCGCATAACAAAATCATCTAATGACATATTTCTCAGAATATATCCCTGTCATTAAGCAAGGGAGGACTCTATGAAAGATCTTTGTTAAATAAGTAGATTTTTGGTTGCTCTTGTCACCAAAAAAAAAAAAAAAAAGAGGAAATACGTGAGATTATAGATCTATTTATCTGGTTCACTATAGTAACTATTTAACTATTTCTACATATAATATCCCATAACATCATGCTGCAATCCTCAAATATGCACAATAAAGTTTATTTTTAAATCTAAGGGAATTGATTTTAGCCTAAAACTAAGGGCAGTACTGCATTGTGATAACAAGCAGATTCTAAAGACAGACTGCCTAGTTCATATAATTCCATTTAATAGCTGTATTACCCTGAATCAGTCACATTCATTTCTTTTTTGTTGTTTTTTTGGTTTTTTTGAGTTGGAGTCTCACTCTGTCATCCAGACTGGAGTGCAGTGGCTGCTCCCAGTCACCACAGCCTCGACCTGCTGGGCTCTGGCGATCCTTCCGCCTCAGCCTTCCAAGTAGCTGGAATTACAGGCGCGCGCTACCACGCCCGGCTCATTTTGATTTATTGTAGAGATGAGGTCTCGCCAAGTTGCCCAGGCGGGTCTCGAACCCGCGGGCTCAGGCAATCCACTCACCTCAGCCTCCCAAAGGCACGGGATTACAGGCTGAGCCACTGAGCCCGGCTCATTCATTTCTTTATGTATCAGTTCCTCATCTGTAAAATGAGGCTGCTATGAGAATGAATTAATTCATTGGTGTTCATGTATAGAGAAAGCCTGGTACACAATATGCAATATATAAGTGCACTAGAGAACACAACCAGGGATAGAAAGGGGTGGGACCATATTCTGCTTGTCATTATAATCCCTTAGGTAGCATCAGACTGACTTTTAATCACATACACCTATTATCAAGGGGAGGGAGTTGCTAAATTAAGTTCAATGATAACAGCTGGATACAGAAAAATGTCTCTATGCCTTTAGCTCAAATGAGATAAGCATAAAAACATAAAATTGAAAAACAAGAAACCTCAGCAGACAGTCAAGAAGGGAGCCAGGGCATGATGGTGTGAGGAATTCTTGGTCTGGTTGAATAGTAGGGTTGAGTTGTAAACCAGGACAAGCTGGATCATATTAAAGAAAAAAGGCATGCGCTGTTCATATCAGAATAAATTAGAGTGTTCAAATGGAGAAACTGAGTTTTAATCACAGTTAACTATAAGCCTTTTCACAGCTGAGATTCACTGAAGGTTTTTGATTGGGATTAAATTAAAAGCATTTTAAATTAAAAGATAACAGGAAAACAAAGCTAACAGACTTTACATCTTATTAAATTCATTAACACCTTGCTAATATAAGAAATGCCAATTGGGGCAATATGGTATACTAGATAACCTGAAATCTCTCCCACTATAAAACTACCTAAAAATGTTTGATAAGCCGGGCTCGGTGGCTCAGTCTGTAATTCCGCACCTTTGGGAGGCTGAGGTGAGTGGATTGCCTGAGCCCGCGGGTTCGAGACCCGCCTGGGCAGCGAGACCTCATCTCTACAATAAATCAAAAAATTAGCCGGGCTTGGTAGTGCACGCCTGTAGTTCCAGCTACTTGGAAGGCTGAGGCGGAAGGATCGCCGGAGCCCAGCAGGTCAAGGCTGCGGTGGCTGGGAGTGGCCACCACTGCACTCCAGTCTGGGCGACAGAGTGAGACTCCAACTCAAAAAAAAAAAAAAATGCTGTGAAAGCATCTTTTAAAAATTCACAGTCCAATGCTAAAGAGAGTAAAGAAAGTCCAGGACAGCAGGAAGAAGGGATGACTAAAACTCAGGGTGGAAAACACAAAAAAAATCTGCAGCTACTGTAGTAGCTTATTGGCCACAAACAAAGAAGTGTGGACTTTTATGCCACATTGAGACAAATAAAAAACACCTTTGGGCTTGCTGAAGGAGGGAAGTTAAAATTGATATGGCAAAAGAGACTTTGCATATGTGACTAAATTAAGAATCTTGACACTCACACCTGTAATCCCAGCACTTTGGGAGGCCAAAGCAGGAGGATCACTTGAACCCGGGAGTTCAAGACCAGCCTAGACAACAGCAAGACCCCATCTCCACAAAAAATACAAAAATTAGCTGGCTGTGGTGGAATGTGCCCATAGTTCCAGCTACTCGAGAGGCTGAGGTGGCAGGATCTCCTGAGCCTAGAAAGTCAAGGCTGCAGAGAGCCATGACCATGCTACTGTATTCCAGACTGGGTGACAGAGTGAAACCCTGCCTATAAATAAATAAATAAATAAATAAATAATAAATAAATAAGATGAGATAAGATCTTAAAATGAACTCACAATCAAAATTTACAAAACACATCAGGAAACAATTCACCACAAGCAAGAGTTAACATACATACAACACATGCATATATATGTAGCACATATATAACAAGATCTCTAAAAAATAATCCAAAAGAAAGCAAGAAAGAAAAGAGGATGATATATGAGTAGAAAACGTAAAATAATGATGGTTCAGCTGAATTCAAATATGTCAATAACTATATTAAATGTAAATGTAATAAATACTCCCATTAAAACAACTATCACACTGTATTTTTTGAACCCAGTTATATTCTTAGCAGAGACAAATCTTTCAAAACAGAAAAAAGTTGCAAGTAAAAGAATGGAAAAGATATATGTTAATATACAGTATATTAATAACATCAAGATAGGCTATAGTCAAAAAGAATTCCTAGAGGCAGAGGGTCCTTTATTCCATAATAACGCAGTATGTTCTCAAAAATATCTTTAAATAAACTTAAATACTTAATGAAAGCTTTATAATTTACACTTTGCTCTTGAAAAAGAACAAACCAAAAGCATTAGAGAAGCTGCTTGCCACACTTCGGGAGGGGGAGAATTGGAAAAAAATGAACACGTGCTTGCACATAAAACTGCAGGTGGCTAGAAAGGAAACCAATTAAAGTGGGGAAAAAAATCTAAACTTCTAAAAATAGGCTTGTAACAGTAATTCTGACTGCCTTCACTTGGATTTTCAAATTATTTCACAGCTAAAACTGAGTGATCAAATGTGTACAATTTGTTTTTAACTAAGAGGTCTATTTTAGAATAAGTTCTGCCATAATTAAATACACTTATTTATGCCTTAGAAGTTCTCAAGTACCACTTGCAATTCAAAAGCCAAAAAGAATCTGTCAATTAGAAAAGATGTTAATGACAAATTATAGCAAAATAAGTTATTCCTGATTAGTTGAAAAAAATTCCTATGACAGTACGTTTCTCTGGTCTCTTACAAAATATTTTTAGGGTTACTACATCTTGATGTGCATGCCAAGCTCTTTATATGTTTCCTCTAGATTTAAAGATTATCACAAGCCCCAAAACTAAAAACACAAAAGTTTCAGAAAAAACTTTTCGAACAAAAAAACTAAAAACACAAAAAATTTTTGAAAAAAAGCTAAGACAATGGGGAGTGGTTCTTAAATAGAAACTACTGCCTTCAAAATCATCTTTAATGTATCACCTGAATCTAATCACAAGCAAACATTAAACATACCCATACTGAGAGATATTCTACAAAACAGCTGACCCATACATTTTCAAAAGTATCAAAGTCAGGTAAGTCAAGAGAAGACTAAGGAATTGTACCAAACTGAAGAAAATTAAGGAGACATGACTTACAAACGCTTTTGCACTAAAGCCTTTCCTATAAAGCCACTGGAACAATCGGCAAACTTGAATGGAATTCAAGGATTAGATAGATGGCAAAAGTGTATCAATGGTAATTATGCATCTTTGATGAGCGCATTGTGGTTATGAAGTAGGGTGTACTTGCTGCTAGAAAACACATACCATAGTATTCAGGGGTAATGGGACATCCTATCAGCAAGCTATTTTCAAACTGTTCAAAATAAACTCTTTATCCTGTACTTGTAACCTTTCTACAAGTTTAAAACTGTCTCCCCCAAAATATTTTAAGTCACCCTTATTACTTGGTCATAAAAATGAACATAGGACATTCTAAATCATAGGTTTTAGTATTGATCAGGGTATTTAGTAATCAATGTTTCATTAAGCTAAGGAGGAACACAACCAACCCAAGAAGATTTCTCTAAAAAAGAGGTACACTGATTTTTCATCAACTGAAATTAAAAGGGGGTGGCTCCATTCAAAACTGTGGATAATTCTTTTTTTTTTTTTTTGAGTTGAAGTCTCACTCCATCACCCAGGCTGGAGTGTAGCGACACACGCATAGCCACCCCAGCATCGACCGGTTGAGCTCTGGTGATCCTTCTGCCTCAGCCTTCCAAGCCTTCCAGAGCTACAGGCATGCACTACCACATCTGGCTATTTTTTAAATTTATTGTAGAGACGAGGTCTTGTCAAGTTGCCCAGGATGGTCTCGAACCCATGGGCTCAGGCAATCCACTTGCCTCGGTCTCCCAAAATGCTGAGATTACAGGCTGAGCCACTGAGCCTGGCCTGTGGATAACTCTAATGGCCCTAAATTCTTCATCATGCTCCTCCAAAGAGATGCTGTGATCTTCCTACCATGCTAACATCCTTCTTTTTTAAAATTGTTAAATAGATGTGTGCATGCATGTATACTCATATGTGTGCAGGTAGGAGGTAAGTCAGAAAGGAGTGAAAGAAAGAAACCAAACAAAAGTTGGATTAAGAACTAAAGGATGAGTGGGAGTTACCTAGCATGTCTGTAACAATATATACCAAGACATTGACATGGGAGACAATATTTATTATCCTTTGAAGTTGAAAGTCCAAGAAGGGGCTGGCACAGTGGCTCATGCCCGTAATCCTAGCACTTTGGGGGCTGAGGTAGGAGGATTGCTTGAGCACAGGCAACATGGCAATACCTCATCTCTACAAAAAAAATTTAAAAAATTAGCCAGGCGTGTTGGCACCTACTTGTAGACCCAGTTACTCAAGAGGCTAAAGCCAAAGGATTGCCTGAGCCCAGAAGGTCGAGGCTGTGGTTGAGTCATGATCATGCCACACAAGCCAGCCTGGGCAACAGAGTGAGAGCTCCTGGCTCAAAAAAAAAAAAAGAAAAAAATTAGGATGAGGTTAAAAATTAAGGTAGATGCCAGATCTTTAAAGAGTCTTTAAATGCCATTAAATGAGTTCAAGATACTTTTTTCTTCTAGTCAGTAATTTCCAAATCATTTTTATTGTTCAAACTAATTTCAAATCAAGTCTTACATAGAATATAAACAAAAAAATTGCACTGTCCTATCTAAAGTGGGAAGAGGGTGTTTTAGAACTTCACCAACCGAGGCTCCTGCTTATCTAAATAAGGGCAAAGGCAATAACAGGCAATTGTTTGAGAGAGAGAAGGCAATATCACAAATAATATACAGCAGGGACATAGCCAGACTTCTGATCAGAAATTGATGAAGTATTTCAATTAGGATCATTCATGGAGCATTTATGTTCAAAGTAATAGGCACAGAAATTCAACTTAAAAAAAGGAGTGATGAGGGGAAAGGAGAACACAATGAAAGATACAGGAAACAGTCCTAACAGCAGGAGTAGTATCTCAGTCCAGAATGACAAAACGAAGGAGAGGTTACCAGAACAAAGAAGAGAAGATCATATAAAGAAGGCCACCATGAGGGGTGTAGTGATCTGTCTTGGGACACAGTCAGACCAAGGTAACCTCACAGGGAAGGAACCAGAGAAATAAATAGTGAGAGCTTACCTTTCTCACTGCTTCCAACTGCTTATTTCCTAACTGGCTGTACTCTGAAGCCAAAGTCACTGATGCTCACTGACATAATCCACGCTAGTAAACCTCCTCCCAGGGCAAAGACCAGAAGAAAAAGAGTAGAAAGTAGATTAGGAAGATCAAACAGAAAATGTCTATCACGTAGGGGTTTATACTAAGAAAGCAAACCAAGCCTTCTGGGACCAAGGAAAAAGGTTTCCACGAGGCAGAGACAATTAAGCTGAAGCCTGAAGTATGTGCAGGAGTTAGGCCGCAGACAGATGGGAGAGATATTCCAAGCAAAGGACTTGCCACTACAAAGGTACACTGCTGGAATGTAAATAATTTAGGATGTTTGAAGCATAAAGTATGAGGCAAAAAGGGAAAGGAATAAGACTAGAGAAGCAAACAGAAATAAGATCTTGCATCAACACCATCCTTACCTTTACTTTTACCCTGAAGGCAAAGTTTAAGAATTGATATCTGATATCTGATACAAGTGAACGTGAGTTTTTAATAAAAGTATAGGCACAGTGGTTTTCTTAAATGACTGAAGCCAATTCACTCTTATTTCTTGGTTGAATGGCTCCTGCTTGGTCATTTCTCACAAGAGTGCTGAGTACAGGGAACAATACAAACACTGGTAATATTAAATCACAGATTCTAAACCACATCATCCATTTTTTTGACTTTGTCACGGAACAGGCAAGCAAAGATATGTTTAGCGATCACAGTAAATAATCTTTTTAAGATTCCGAACCAAATAATTGATAATTCAAATAATTCAAATTTGATACTACAGTGCATTTTGCTTCATCATGAAAAGCCTTCTAAAAACAAAATTGATGTCTGCACCCTATTTGCAAAGAACTACAGATTTTTTTAAATGCCACATTGATGAAGGCTTGAGATCTACCCCTTGCCCAATCCTATGGAAGACACTAGGGAAACAGTGACAAGTAAAATAGATAAGCCTCCTGTCATCATTAAACTTACCTTTAAAGAAAAGACTGCCATTAAATAAGCAAGCATAAAAATAAAATTACAAATATGTTATGGGCTACAAATAAAAGAATAAGGTAAAAAAATGTCATTACATTCAGAACAAAGTTATCATTGATGACTGCAAAAACAATATCCAGGGAGTAGAAAGAAAGTGAAATTACAATGGACTGAAGCATACATATGCCTGGAGAAAGAAGAAGCCAATAAACAACAGCATATTCAAGAACTTACTGTAAACTGTCAAGAGAGAAAAGGTAAAATCTCAAAGGGCAGGATTAGGAAAGCTTATTTTAAGATGAGAAACCACAAACACATTAAATGCTGATTGGAAGTGTGAGCACAAGAGAGGCTGAATCTAAGAAAAAGGATAATGAATGTGATGACTAATAATACTACTATATAAAGCTAAATGTTTTATATGTAATTCCTTATTTAATTTCTAAGGTTAACACTATTAACCCAATTTTGATGAGAAAATTAAACTCAGAGTAAGGTAATTTGGACAAAACACACAGTAATAGAACCGGGATTTAAATATAGGTCTTTATGATTCCAAAGCATACCATACCACATTGCCTTATTCATTCAACAAATACTTATCAAACTACTTAAGTGCCAGTTACTGGATATTAAAGATATAGAGATGAATAAAACATGATCCTTACCTTTAAAAAGTAAGGTAGGAAAGACAGATACAGACCAAAATAAATGATAGAGTGGGAACAAGTTAGATGGTATAGCACAAAAAGAGAGCCATTAACTCTATCCTAAGCAATCAGTAAAGACTGCAGATGATGCTTGTAGTAAGTAGAACAGAGACAGCACAAACTGAATTCTAGGTAAGACAAATAACTTATGGAAAAGCAAAGAGACACAAATTTACATGCTGTGTTTGGAACACTTCACGAAGTTGAGCATGGTGTAAGTACGATGACAGTTGGAAGAGACCAGATCAAGAAGCCTTCTATGCCATGCTAGGGAATCTGAATTTTAAACTATAGGAAGTGAAAAACCATTTTCTAGACTTTGAAACAAGTTTAGGCTACTGTGAAGACTCAGACTTAGGAGCTTTGAGCTGTAGCCTGGTAGAATTGCTTACAGACAGCCAAAAGAACATGAGATTTGAAAGGATACCTAGGAGTTTGAGACCAGCTTAGGCAACATAGTGAGGCATCGACTCTATTAAAAAAATTTAAAATCAGCCGGGCGTGGTGGTATTCTATTGTAGTTCCAGCTAGGAGGCTGAGGCAGGAAAATCACTTGAATCCTGGAGTCTATGGCTACAGTAGCCATGACTGAGCCATTGCACTCTAGCCTGGGCAACAGAATAAGACACAGACTCAAAAAAAAAAAAAAGGATTTTTCTCAAACTATTTATAATTAGGCTGTAAGAAGGAAGATTCCAACTTCCCTTTTTGAAAAAAAAAAGTGGTTTTTACTTTAAGTGAAATAAGAACAGTCCCCTGTTATACTACTAATTAGGATACAATAGTTTAGTCTAAACTTCATAATCAGTAGGGAGGGGGTTGGAGATTTGCTTTCTCAACTCTACAAATACGAGAGAATATCTGAGGTAGAATGTGGGCTTGGGTGACTCATTTCTCCAAAAGCATATTGAACAGAAGCAGGACAGCCTGCTGTTTACCTTGAAAGTAAAGAACAGTGCCTCCAATTTCTAAAAGACATTGTCTTTCCCTTGATTCAGGGCTTAATGACATCAGTCTACCATCTGATGGTTCAGGAACACTGATATTTGTTTTATTTCTGTTAAGCATGTTGCTCTGACTCAGGAACTGTATAATTCCAGCACCAAGTAGATATAAGAAGTACAGAAGAAACCAAAGGATACCATTTAATCCCCTAACACAAGTCATCATTTGGCCTCATCAATGAAACCAAATCAAAGGAAAATAAACTGTAAGTTAGAACTTTATTTTTCCAAACTGTCCTTCAGGTACTTCCCTCATTCCAAACATTACACCATACATCCTAGTCACCCTGAAAAAGCTACCCATGTCTTTGTCTAATGCCATTATCTCAGACTGGAATGCATTTTTACTCCACATAAACACAATAAATGCACAGGCTTCCTTCCAGACTCAGTTCAAATGTCACTTCTTCAGCATATGCTATAAAACTAGTTCATTCAATCTTCACTCCACCCTCCCCACCTCTGCCCAAAAAGTACTTTCTTATACTACAAAAGCTAAAAAGCAAAAATCAATATCGTCCAATTGTTCCCACCACCAGGGTTCTGGATACAATCTCTGATCTATCAACAAAATACTTTCATGAGACATGGAAACTGAAAGTGAGGGAGATCTCTAACTATCCAATCTTTTATATTTTCAAGCAAGTCAAGAAATAAGGTTTTTGTCCCAAGTGATGTGCCAATGTCCATTCTCCAATTCTTTGGATGCCAAGAGACAATAGCACTAGAGGCAGCAGCTGGACTCCAGGTTCCAATGCCCAGTCATCAGCTTTGTGGATATCAAGAAGCAGTTCAGGCAGCAACAGTGGCAGAAGCTTTCTAAGCTATGGCCCAAAATCCCTGGATCAGGTTCTTAAACTCAGTAATTCCAGTGGCACCTTCAGTAATTATAGCTAAATCCCTAGGTAAGTTCTTACGAGTTCTAGAACTTATTGGTGGGCATCTAATTTATATTTAAAATAGCTGGAATAGCTTCAGATTCCAGTACCTTGACATATTAACTAAACAAGTAACACCTTACAGAAGAAGCACACCAAGAAGGAGAAAAAGTAAACACCGGTGTTAAGACTATCAAATTGTTAAGTGTATGCGAGACGTTAAATACATGAGAAAATAACTGAAGAAGAATGAGACTTGAAGCAGTATCCTGAAATTCCCTTTGACCAAGGAGGAGAAAAGGTACCATCAGTGTTAAGACTAGCAAATTGTTAAGTATAGGTTAGACCTTAGAGACATGAGAAGAACACTGAAGAATGACACTGGATCAGTATCTTGAAATTCCCTTTGACTATAAAATGTTTTAAATCTCTGAATCCAGGCATGGACAAACAAAGGAACAGTTATTTGTCCTACATGTTTATTACCTCAATTTCAATCTCTACTGATTATATTTTCTCTTGAATATTGATAGTGTTTCCTCGTTTCCTCATAGATCTGATAATTTTAGATTACTCCTGTATGTAGTAAATGATAGTTCTAGATCCTGCTATAGTCCTTTGAAAACTGCTTATATTAAACTTAGCTTGACTTTATCCCTCATGATGGGCAGCAGCAGAAATCTTTGTTCATTTCTTTTAGCCTTGGCTGGGTTGTATGCAGTTTGTTCCACACACAGCTCAGTCTGTGCTATGAGCAAAGTATTAATGCAAAATTTGAGACTCTTTTCCCTCTCACTTTCCAGCTGTTGTGGTCACCATAAACTCTGCTCTCTGGGTCGCAAGATACCTGCAGTTTTCTTTCTGAGTTGTAGCAGTCTACCATGGTGCCAACTGGCTATAAAAACAGTAAATCCACCAGGGCTGTTTCATTTTTAAAGTGTCAACTAACACCCCTCCTCCCTAGTTTCTGTTTGCTACTTGCTGCTCTTCAGATAGTCTTTGCCTTTTATATTTTGTTAAGAGTTTAAGTTACTGTGGCAAGACTAATTTGATAGGAACTATTCTGTCATTACCACCAGAAGAATGCTTGGTTGATTTACTGTGGAATAGAAACAAAGTCCATACTTTTGCCCCTATTCTCCTTTTCCCAAAAATAAATTTTCTAGTCCTCTAAGGTTGATAATTCAAGTCTCCTTCATTCTTTGTTCATTCAGAGATGGAATGATGGGTTGTTGTGTATGCATGTGTCAGAAGAACATAACTGGAATGCAGAACAGTTTGAGTGAGTATAACCATATATTTCACAGATCAATAAGTTGTTTTAGGCCAGGTGCAGTGGCTCACACCAGTAATATCAGCACGTTGGGAGGCTGAGTTGAGGCAGAAGGATGGCTTGAGCCCAGGAGTTCAAGACCAGCTTGGGCAACATAGTAAGACCATGTATCTACCAAAAAAAAAATTAAAAAATTAGCCAGGTGTGGAAGGTGTATCTACCAAAAAAAGCCAGGTATCTACCAAAAAAAAAAAAAATTAAAAAATTAGCCAGGTGCATGCCTGAAGTCCTAGCTACTTGGGAGACTAAGGCAGGTTGATTGCTTAAGCCAGGAGTTCAGGTCTGCAGTACACCGCAATCATGCCACTGCACTACAGCTCGGGTGACAGAGTGAGATCCCAACTCAAAATTAATTAATTAATTGCTTTTAAAAGACTCAAGAAGAAACGGGGAGGGGTGAGAGACAGAAAAGGGGAAGAAGGCAAGTGGGAAACAGGGAGGGAGAGAGACAAAAAGAAAAAGAGAGAGAAACAGAAAGTTTTGCTGCCAATTTTACTGTCCAATTAAGACACTCAAAAAATATTACTACTAACCGTCATTTTAACACCAAAAAACAGGGGCAAATCTTAGAATCAATATGAGTATTATTGGACAACATTCCATCAAGTTATAATATACAGGAACACTAGATTTACCTTACTCTTCTTCCTTCACAAACCAGAAACAGCTATGAAAAACAGAACTAGTTTTGGAACTACAACATAAAACCAATAAAAACTCTGGGCACTGAAGCATGGTGGAGCTTCCTAGTTGGTGAACACACTGATGTGCCAGGAGGGTAATATACCCTGATTCCACAGAAAGAGGGCACAGAAGCTCTGTGTTTTGGAACCTACCAGACCTTGCCCTATGTGTCTCCTCATTTGGTTGTACATTATCTGTATGCTTTAAATAAAACTCTAATCATAAGGACAGTGTGTTCCTGAATTCTGAGTCATTCTTGTAAATTATCAACCATGAGGTGGGTTGTTGGAACCCCTCCGATTTGTAGCCAGTTGGTCAAAAGCATGAATAGAACGGGGAACACTACTAGCCACTAGCAACTGAATTAGAGGCAGACTTGTGGAACTGACTCCTTACCTTGTGACATCTGCACTAACTACAGGTGGTGGTCAGTTTCAGAATAGCACTGATGTACTCCAGCTGATGTGAGAATAATGCCAACTCCCTAATGGAACTTATCCCATCATATCTAATACAAGTGAACCCCTATATGCTGAGGATATAGAAAGAATGAAGCCTCAAACATGTACAATTTGTATCCTCACAAAATTTGCACTAGCCCCATTCCTCATTATTTTGTCTTCTTCAAATATTTTAGCAAATCAACCTCCAGAAAAATAATCTTTAAAAAAAAACCTATTACTATAAGTAGTTGGAGAAACTGGTGTTAAATACCAGAACATTTTCCAGAATTCTTGAAGTAAATTATTGTATAATATTGTATCAGAGGTTGACAATAAGTCTTTTAGGCTTTGTAGTCCATACAGTTTCTGCCATAACTGCTCAACTTTGCCACTGGAGTAGCAAAAGCAGTCATATCAATATGTAAACAAAAGAGCACAGCTATGTTCCAATAAAACTTTATTTACAAAAATGGAGGGCAGAGGACTAGATTTTGCCCATGGATCACAGTTTACTAACCCCTGTACTCGATTTGTTTAAATAAACACAAAGTATGTAACTCTTCTGATGGCACAAAGGTCTGGTTACCACACCAATAACTAATAGCCTGAGAGATAAATTTAGTATATCTGGTCTTTTAAAAAAAGTTTTTTCGGCTGGGCTCGGTGGCTAAGCCTGTAATCCCAGCACTTTGGGAGGCCGAGGCAAGTGGACTGCCTAAGCCTGCAGGTTCAAGACTGGCCTGGGCAACTTGGTGAGACCTCATCTCTACAACTAAAAAAGAAAAGCCAGGCATGGTAGTGTGCGCCTGTAGTTCCAGTTACTTGGAAGGCTGAGGCGGAAGAATAGCCAGAGCCCAGTAGGTCAATGCTGGGTTGGCCCTGAGTGTGCCACTGCACTCCAGCCTGGGCAACGGAGTGAGACTCCAATTCAAAAAAATAAAAAATAAAATTTTCAACTGAACTTAAAATTTATTATGCAAATCATATTTTAGCGAAAAATGTGCTTCCTTGGCAGAACATGTTGGAAGGGAAGAGAGGGGGATGGGAGGAGAGGAGAGGGGAAGGAAGGAGAAAAGGGAAGGAGGGAAGGGAAGGAGAGGAGAGAGGAGGGGGAGGGAAAACACAAAGGAAGAAAACCAAAGTGTATTAGAAATCACTGCTATATTTTAGAGTGATTTAATTTAACTTCAAAAATTTCAGATCATATCTAAACATTAAAATTCATAAATTTCCTCAATTAACATGAAAGTATGTGTCAAGTACCAGGTTCTGTGCTAGCTGCTATATTCTTTATTAGTGTTCCTCCACTATAGCATGTTCCTCTAGAAATTTACCTTGCTAATAACTATAACTCAAGCATACATGTTTAATTAATCTGAATAAAAGATGTCTTCCCTTCAAAGAAGAGGGTGAAAAAATTTGATCTAAATCATTTTACTGTTGATCCTCAATATTTACCAGAAAAAAAGGGAAGTTAGCAATTGTTTAGGTCAGACATCAGTCTTAAAATAACAAGGTTGAAGATTTTAAAAATACTATTTTATAAAAGGACTTGGCAGAAAACTTGAATTTTTTTATGTTTTTCTAGTGATTTTAAGACTATTATACAATTTTATAACATCCTTTTAAGATCCTTTTAATCCATTTCATGAAATTGACAAGAATCAATCTCTACCAAAGATTTAAACAAATATTGAGATATATCACATTTACAGCTGATTTATCATAACATGTATATCAGATTCCTAGAGCTACTGTAACAAAACACCACAAATTCAATGGTTTAAAATAAAAGAAATTTTCCTCTTCCAGTTCTGGAGGCCAGAAACATGAACTGAGTCTTTACAGGACTAAATCAAGGAGTCAGCTGGGTCACTCTCCCTCAAAAAGCTCCAGGGAGAATCTCTTTTCCAGTCTCTTCCAACTTCTGGTGGCTACTGGCATGCCTTGACTTGTCATGACATCACTCTAATCTCCACTTCCATTTTCATATCACTTTCTGCTCTTCGTGTTAATTCCTCCTCTGCCTCCCTCTTATCAAGACATTTCTGATTACATTTATGGCCCACTGCATAATCCAGAATAATCTTCCTATCTCAAGATCTTTAATTTATATTTATAAAGTGTCTTTTTGCCATATAAGGTAACATTCCCAGGGATTAGGACCTAGGAACTTTGAGGGTCATTACTCAGCCTAGCAAGGTTCATTTTAGAAGTATTAGGTATGTATACAAATCCACTGGAATACTAAATACTGCAATTAATGTATTTTTCTCACAGTAAGTCAGCCAATCAAGTGAGTGCCGCTACATGCTCCTAGCCATTGGCACTGATTCAACATATCATGCTTTTCTCATTTTGAATCATACTCATCCCATCTACAGCATATCTTTGTGCTATTATAAAAGTTTCTGGTAAAAAGTTGATATTCATAATAGTCAACAAAAAATATAAAAGTGATAGCATAAAAGTAATAAAAAATGACTTAAAACTGCTATATTAATTTGCTAGGGCTGCCATAACAATGTACCATAGATGGGGTGGTGGCTTAAACAACAGAATCTTATTTTCTCACAACTCTGGAGGCTAGAAGTCCAAGATCAACATGTTACCAGGACTGCATTCTTCTGAGGGCCTCTCTCCTTGGCTTAGGAATGGCCATCTTCATTGTATAGTCAAGGTCTTTCCTCTGTGTGTGTCTGTAACCTAATCTCCTCTCCTTATAAGTATCAGTCATACTAGATAGAGCCCACCCTAATCAGTTTACTAAGTTACTTTTAACTCAGTTACTCAGTTATTTCTTTAAAGACCGTATCTCCAAAGAGTCACATTCTGAGGTATTGAGAGTTAGGACTTCAACATTTAAACTTGGGGAGGATACAACTCAGTCAGTAACTAGTACCAAAGAAGAGTAGCATGCCTAATGTTATCATCATGAAACACCTATAATATACTGGTTGAGGAAACCTAAGATAAAAATCAACAAGTCATTAAAGATCAGCAGAAGTCCCTTGATATTATGGAAAAGGGCAACAAAAATATCACCTAAGAATTGCATGACAAGCCAGGCTCGGTGGCTCAGCCTGTAATCCCGCGCCTTTGGGAAGCTGAGGTGAGTGGATTG
>NW_007257573.1:80178-91861 GCF_000164805.1 Carlito syrichta
CGAGCCTGCAGGTTCGAGACCCGCCTGGGCAACTTGGCGAGACCTCATCTCTACAATAAATCAAAAATTAGCTGGGCGTGGTAGCGCGCGCCTGTAGTTCCAGCTACTTGGAAGGCTGAGGCAGAAGGATCGCCGGAGCCCAGCAGGTCAAGGCTGCGGTGGCCGGGAGCGGCCACTGCACTCCAGTCTGGGTGACAGAGTGAGACTTCAACTCAAAAAAAAAAACAAAAAACAAAAAACAAGAATTGCATGACAAAGAGCCAAAAGAAACTACAAGTGGACATACATTATCAATTTAGGTTATTTTTTTTTAAACAGGGGCTAGATAGCCAGTATACTCATAAAATAGAGAATGTACATCCATAGGAACTAAACTATAACAACCACATAAAGCAATGGTTCTCCAACTTTGGACTAAAGACTCTGAAGCCCCCAAGATCCCGTCTTTTCGAACTACATATTTGTGTGAAGCCAGACTTTCTTTATATAATTCAACCAAAACAGCAAATCGTAATAGACTGAATGCAGAAGCAGACAGGAGAATCCAGTTATCTTCTATTAAACACAAAAGAGATTTGCAGAAATGTAAAACAATGCCACTCTTCTCACAAATTTATTTATTTGAGATAACAAGCATTTTTTCATTAAAATATGATTTGTATTAACTTACAATAGAGTTATTTTATTGTTAAATTAGTTAACAAAACCAGGCACAGTGGCTCATGCAACTGCTTCAGATGTGGAGTGTAAAACCAGCCTAAGTAGCCCTGACTCTACAAAAAATGAGAAAAAAATAAGCCAGACTTGGTGGCACGCCACAGTCCTAGCTACTCCAGGGGCTGAGGTGGGAGGACTGCTTTAGCCTAGGAATTCAAGGTTACAGTGAGCTATGGTAGCAACACCGCACTCCAACCTGGGTGACAGAATGAGACCTCGTCTCAAAAACAAACAAAAAAAAGTATTGTTAAAAAACAAGTATTTTTAAATTTGTCTTAATTTCTAATATGGTAAATATGGAAAGATCTACCCACATAATCCAAAACTCTTCCAGATCCTCAGTAAATTAAGATGTAAAAGGATCCTAAGAACAAAACATTTGAGAACTCACAGCACTGATTCAGTTAGTGCTTCCATTCTAGGAACCCACCCTCCCTTCCCATTGTCTGTACTAACTAGGTTTGTCTATATAAAACTAAATGCTCTCCTATAAGAGGCAGTTACTTTGAGGGTTTGTTTTATAAGGTTTTGCTAGACCAACCAGGAATGGGGCGATTTACCCAACTCCTAAAATATAGAGACTCCAGTTATAAGTAGGAGGCATTATGGTACAGAAGAGAAAACAAATATCATCTATGAGTCAAGATGCCCAGTTTCTGATTTCTAATGGTATCCTAGCTATCTACTTTAGTCCAACCATTTATTTCTCTGGGTATCCGTGTCACGAACTATAAAATCAGAGGCTAACCAAAATGACCTAATATCCTTTCAGTTATAAATTCCATAATTTGAGGAAAGCCCAAAATTGCCAATGGAAAAGGAAATCCTATTGGACATGCTAAGCACTCTACAAAACAAAGACTTTAATCGTGAAAAAGTCAAGTTAGTGATTTGGAAGATCTTAACAGCTGCAAACTTTCTCCTAATATTACTTTCTGTATTTTTCAGAAAAAGTGATTGGCACCTTTAGATAACTACTGTGTCATAATAAGAAACATAACTATTAACAATCTATTTCTTTAAAATACCTACAAAATAAGAAGTGAATACAGGTTAAATAAATGATTTGTCAGTAAGTACATCACCAAAGAAAGCTATTAATATGTGGTAACTATTAATCCAATACATGGAAAAAAAGAGGTAAGGTAATAATATAAAACACAACACAGAAACAAAAAGCTTAAAGCTCCACACTGAAAGGAAAGTGATCCTTCCCCACAATAATTAAAAATTTATTTTATTCATATACTGACAAAAGTGGATAACATTAGTTTTTAGCTTAAAATTTTTAAAACTGAATACTCAGAACAAGCTCTGAATTCTAAATTATAAGATTATGTCCAGGCCGGGCTCGGTAGCTCAGCCTGTAATCCCAGCACTTTGGGAGACCGAGGCGAGAGGATTGCCTGAGCCCGCAGGTTCAAGACCCGCCCGGGCAACTTGGCAAGACCTTGGCTCTACAATAAATTTAAAAAACTAGCCGGGCGTGGTAGCGCACGCCTTTAGTTCCAGCTACTTGAAAGGCTGAGGTGGAAGGATCGCCAGAGCCCAGCAGGTCGAGGCTGCGGTGGCCGGGAGCAGCCACTGCACTCCAGTCTGGGCAACAGAGTGAGCCTCCAACTCAAAAAAAAGATTATGTCCTAATTGGCACATAATCTATGTTATATTAAGAGATTATAAAGCCAAAATTTTAACTTAAAACGTATGACCCCACAGACAAGGGAAGATAGAGGTAAATCCCACATACAGCTCTGGGAGAGTCAAAAATTTTTTTTCTTCACTATATTGAGTTTACTCAAGTAATGCCTGAAAAATAATTTGGATTAGCAAAAAAATATTCCTTTTACTTCCCTAATTAAGAATATATGTCCCCCAAAAGTCTATTCATTTGTAAGTGAATTTAGTCAAGGAGATTTAAGTTGCATTTTGAAGTTCTAAGTAATTAATTAGAACGAAGTACATGGAAAACAGGTCATCTCTGGGGGGGAGAAAAAGAGTTCTAAGTAACTCAATGTAATCTACAGATGAAAAGCCTCATTTTATTTAGTCACTTTAAACTTTTTTTTCCATGACTCTCAGTAAGTCAAACAATAGGGAACTTTATCTTTAAATCTACTAAAATAACTCTATATCTGAATGAATTAAAATATCTTCCATAGATGAGAATTGAATTCAGTAAGCTTTAACAGAATAGAAAAACACAGAGAACATTCACAATTAAAGAGGAAAAATAATTTTTAAATTTTTTTTATTAGAAAAATATAAATACTGGCAGTCCTTGCTTTATACAGTTCTGATATGCATGAATTTCAGTTACCACAATTTAGTTAAATAACGCCAATCCCCCAACAACATAACGTAAATTTCAGTTACCACAAGAACTATGAGTAATTATGTAAGTTCAAACTCTACTACCCAGTGAGTCCAAAAGTCACCACATAAATAGATGAGTATTATAACTGGTGGCCATCATGTCACTGTTTCAAAGTTACTGGTGAATAGTCACCAAATATCTGTTATTCAGCTCACCCACAGACTACAAAGTAAATAACCATGCTGTCTCCTTGTTCCCTAATGATTAGCCATTGTGACATTTTATAAAAATGGGTAACTGAAAGAGAAATGGCCAACAAAGATGAAAGTGTAGCAAAGACATGAAAAGTAACAGCACTGGAGATGAAATTCAAATTGAATGCAAATGGGCTTATAGAAGGAATCGTGAAGCTGACACTGCCACCATTCAAAAACCTTGAGATATGCAGCAAGAGCACACTGTAAAAGCAAACATATTAGCATAAATGAACAAAGTAGTTGAGATGAAAAGAAAGAAGACATTACAGATAAAGTGATGTCCATAAAAACTTCACATTAAAGAAACTCTCAGAGATATTTCACAACATTGAAAACTCAAAGGATAAAATGTTGAGAACTGATCCACACTTAGAAAGTAGGGCAATTCATCAAAGTATAGAAAGAGATGTCTGCTTCATCACAACTTAAATGATGAGAAGGCAGCAAGCACTATTCAAAATATGTTTCTAACAAAGAAATAAAGCTCTTTATTTCTTAATGTCTCTAATGTTTTACATTATAGAGTACTACATGTTAGCTTTACTATTTTTCATATTTCACCATTCATTTATAACAAAAAGTAAGAAAGTTAATGTTTCGACAAAAAAGATCACAGATTCATCATAATTTAATCCATTGATCAGTAAGATTGCCCTTGCAGGGTCATTTTTTACAATCTCCAACAACCATGCAAAGTAATGACTGCCTATATTCTCAATATACAGTGATCCTCTGGTTGTATCCATGTCTGCGAATTAACTAAAAACTAGGTTCTATTAAAAACTTCCTAAGTAGCTTTTGCAGAAGAGATTTCTTTAATTCAATAAATATTTATTACAAACCAATCATTTGGCAATTACTGTACAAGTACCTCAAGATCCAGGATCAATCACTTTATATTAGATTCTATTCTATAAGGAAAATTATTTTAGCAAAGAGCCAGTCTTTATCAGTTTGTTCTAAATGCTAAAAAAAAGTGATAGGATACCACAAAACATGAAAATAGGCCAGGCGTGATGGCAAATGTCTGTAGTTCCAGTTACTCAGGAGGCTGAGGTGAGAGGACTGCTTGAGCCCAAGAGATGGAGACCAGCCTAGGCAACATACCAAGACCCTGTTCCTTAAAAAATAAAAAGAAAGAAAATTCAAAAAAAATTCAGTATGGTGGCTACTCAAAAAATTTAAACACAGAATTATTCCAGGATCCAGTAATTCTACTTTTGGTATATACCCAAAAGAATTTTAAAAGGATCTCCAACAGTTATTTGTATACCTAGGTAAATAATAACATTATTCACAATAGCCAAAAGGTGAAATGAATTTTTAAAAATTCAGCATATACATATAATGGAATATTATTCATCCTTAAAAAGGAAGAAAATTCCAACATATGTCACAAATGAATGAACCTTGAGGACATTATGCTAAGTGAAATAAGCATGTCACAAAAGAACAAATACTTGTATTTGTATAATTCCACTTAAATGAGCTATCTATGGTAGTCAAATTCATGGAGACAGAAAGTAGAACTGTGGTTACCAAGGGTTGGGAGGTGGTGGTGGGTAGATACTTAGTGCTTAACAGATATAGAGTTTTAATTCAAGAAGATGAAAAAAGTTCTGAAGATGGATGGTGGTGATATTGCAAAACAAAGTAAATTACTTAATGCCACTGAACTGTACATTTAAAAATGGTTAAATGGTAAATTTTATCTTATGTATGTCTTATCACAAAAATGAAAAGGGGAGGAAAAGCAAAAGTCTATTTCAGACATACAAAAGCTGAAAGAATTCATCACCAGCACAGTATTTCATGTTGAACAATACCAGAAGAATTAAGACCACAAGAATTCTCTGGGTTATAACACAATTCCCAATAAATAGACAAGAATGTAAATCATCTAATGTATATTTTCTGATCAGAAATAGTAACTATGGATAAATATGAAAGAATTATTTCCTCATATTTAATATTAAACACTGGTTGCTTTTAAAAATAAGAACAAAGCATTGTGGGGTTTAAAACATACATGGAAAGAAAATGCATGACATCAATAGCACAAAGGCAAGAGAGAAATAGAATAAACTACTGCAAAGTCTTAATACACTTATGAAGTAATATAAAAGACTACCTTCATGATGTTAAAGATATTTACCAGAAGCCCTAAGGCAAACACGGACAAACAAAAGAAAGAGAGAGAATGAAAAACAGAACAAAGAGTCATATAGCAAATCAGCCAAAAAAGAAAAGGAAATAAAAAGTAATCATTTAAAAATCACTCAATCCACAAGAAGGTGGAAAGAGGATAAAGAGAAAGTTGGAACAGCTATATTCATATCAGACAAAGCAGATTTCTGAAAAAAGAATAGTACCGAAAGTAAAAGGAATCTTTTCACAATGATATAGGAGTCAACTCATCAAGAGGACAGTACAAGCCTAAGCATTTATGTATCTAATAATATCACTTTAAAATACATAAAACAAAAAAAGATAAAATTGCAAAGAAAAACAGACTACTCCAAAATTATAGTTGGAGATTTCAATTTATCTTCCTCAATAAATAATAAAACAAGTAGACAGAATCAGTAAAGATACAAAAGAATTGAACCACATTATCAACGAACTTTACCTAATTAGATTACAGATATTCCATCCAATCACAGCAAAATACACATTCTTCTCAAATACACACAAAACATTACTAAGATAGACTATTCTTAGTTATACAATAATTCTCAATAAATTTGATAGGACTCAAATCATATAAACTATTATTCACAAAAGCCGAGACACAGAACCGAGGTATCTATCAATGAATAAATAGAGAAAATATGAAGGAGTAGGGTGTATATACATATATATTTATTTAAATGGACTATTATTCAGCCTTTAATAAAGAAGTAAATGTTGTTACTTGCAACATGACACAATAGATGAACCTGAAGGACATTATGCTAAGTGAAATAAGTCAGGCCCAGAGAGACAAATGTTGAATTACCTCACTTTTTCAGATGTGGAATCTAAAGAAGTCAAACTCATAGAAGCAGAGAGTAAAATGGTGACTGTCAGAGACAGAAGGGTAAGGGAAATGGGGAATTGTTGGTCAGAGGGTACAAAGTTCCAGTTATGCAGGATGAACAAGTTCTGGAGAGCTAATGGACAGCATGGTAACTATAGTTAATAATATAGTGCTGCATACTTGAAATTTGCTGTCCAGGTGTGGTGACTCATGCCTGTAAACCCAACACTTGGGGAGGACAAAGTGGGAGGACTGCTTGAGGCCAGGAATTTGAGACTAGCCTGGTCAACAGAAGCTAAACCCTTTCTCTACCAAAAAAAAAAAGAAAGAAAGAAAAGAAAAAAAAAAATTTTTTTTAATTTGCTAAATGCTCACCACAATTTAAAAAAAGCTATGTTGCTAAATGTTCTCACCACAATTTTAAAAAAGCTATGTAAAGTGATACATATGTTAGCTTGATAAAGGCACTGCACAATGTAGATGCATACAAAATATCACATTGTAAATCTTAAATATGTACGATTTTATTTGTCAAATATACCTCTATACAGCTGGAAAAAACAAAAGTAATTATTTATTTTTTTTAAAATCATGTAAAATATATTTCTCTGACCACTATGAAATTAAATTAGAAATCAATAGCAAAAAAACCTTTGCAAAACTCCCAAATATTTGGCAACTAAATAATACAATTCCAAATAACACCTTGGTCAGAAAAATTAAAAGGAGAATTGGAAATTATTTTGAGCTTAATGAAGATGAAAACACAACATATCTAAATTTACGAGTATAGCTAAGACACCGTGTAGAGTACAATTTATATACATAAATATCTATGTAAGATAAAGGATTTAAAGTCAATGACCTTAGCTTTCGCCTAAATGAAATATAAAATAAGAGCAAATTAATTACAAGGTGAGCAAAAGAAAAATAAATAATAAAGATCAGAATGGAAATCAATGCAACAGAAAACAGAAAATTAATAAAACTAAATGATATTTTTTAAGAAAAGCAATGAAATTGACACACTAGCTATAATTAGTTTAAAAAGACAGACGACATCAATTACCAATATCAGGAATGAGTAATGTGAAACACTACAGATCCTACAAATATTTTTTTAAAAATAAGGGATAGTTATGGACAGTTTTACACAAATAAATCCAACAACTTAGGAGAAATGGCTAAATTCTCCTAAACATAAACAAAATAGGCCTATATCTACTAAAGATATTAAATATGTAGTTAAAAAACATTTCCACCAAAAAACTCCAAGTCCTGATGGAACACTGACCAATACAGTCAATGAAACCAGCATTACACTGACACCAAAAACAGATAAAGGTATTACAAGAAAAAACAAAAAAGCCAAAGACCAATAACAGAAGCAAAAATTCCTAACAAAATTCTAGCAAAATATATCTAACAACAACCCATAAAAATGATAATGCAACATAGTCCAGTAGGTTTATACTAGGAAAGCAAATTCAGTTTAACTGAAAAAAAAAAGGCCAGACGCAATGGTTCACACCTGTAATCCCAGCACTGTGGGAGGGAGAGGCAGGAAGATTCCTTGAGCCCAGGAGTTCAAGACCAGCCTGGGAAACATAGTGAGACCTCACCTTTATCCAAAAAAATAAAAAATAAAAAAATTAGCTGAGTGTGGTGGTACACACCTTTAGCTCAAGTTACTCAGGAGGCTGAGGTAGGAGGATCATCTGAGCCCAGGAGGTAGAGGCTGTAATAAGTCATAATCATGCCACTGCACTGCAGCCTGAGCAAAGAGTGAGACTCTGACTAAAAAACTAAATAAATAAATAAAATTTAATGTAGTTTACCATGTTAACAGACTCAAAAAAAGTATGATCATTTCAACAAATGCAAAAAAAGCATCTGACAAAATCCATCATCTATTTCTGATAACTCAGCAAACTAAGAATAGGTGGTAGAACCACCATGAAAAATCATTTGACAGGCAAGGAATTTGCTTATTAAAAAAATAAAAGAGATAGCTGGGCTCGGTGGCTCAGCCTATAATCCCACACCTTGGGAGGCTGAGGTGAGTGGATTGCCTGAGCCCGCGGGTTCGAGACCCGCCTGGGCAACTTGGTGAGACCTCACCTCTACAATAAATCAAAAAATTAGCCAGGCGTGGTAGCACGCGCCTGTAGTTCCAGCTACTTGGAAGGCTGAGCGGAAGGATCGCTCGAGCCCAGCAGGTCGAGGCTGCGGTGGCCAAGAGCAGCCACTGCACTCCAGTCTGGGCAACAGAGTGAGACTCCAACTCAAAATAAATAAATACATAAATAAATAAATAAAATAAAAGAGAAGCAATTTGGCATTTCTGTAAAGTTAAACAGATATCTACCATGTGACCTATCCAGTCCACTCAGTATTACCCAAAAGAAATAAAATATGACCATACAAGGATCTGTACACAAATGTTCATAGTTTTATTCGCAACAATCCAGATTTTCATCAACATGTGAACAAATAACAAAACGCATAACAATAGAAACTATATCAATAAAAAAGAGTAACCTATTTTAACAACATGAATGACTCTTAAAATAACTGTACAGAGTAAAAGAAATCAGACCAAAAAAAAAAAAAATAGCATATAGTATATAATTCCATTTATGTGAAATTCTAGAAAACGTAAACCAATCTACAGAGCCAGAAAGTCTGAGGACAAGAAATGAGGAAAAGGGTTTACAAAGGAGCATGAAGAAATTCTGGGACTGGGGTTGTTCATTATTGTGAATGTGCTGACGGTATCATGGGTATCTATGTTGTCAAAATGTATAAATACTATATGCTTTATGTTCTATTAATTTTACCTCAGAAAGTTCTTAGAAGAGTAGGATATTGATGAGAGCTACAACGTGAATGTACTTAATGCCACTGAACTATGCACTTAAAAATTATTTAAATGGTCAATTTTATATTACTTTTATTTTACTGCAATATTTAAAAGACTAAAAGAAAAACAGTAGGCTTACTGAATTCAAAACTGAAGCTAAAAGTGACAATGACTACAATCAGTAAGAGGATGAGTAAGAAATCTATATATCCAGGCGCTCTATTTCTTTGACATATGCTGCCATTTAATTAAATTGAATGTGAAGCTTTTTACAAGCTGTTACCTGTGAGATATGATTGACGGAAGACTCCATTCTCCGAAGCTGAGAGGCTTGGATGTCCAGCAATTGGAGTACATTGTTGGCCAATGCATTTATTTGATAAGCAACACTAGCTAGAGATTGGGTTGTATAGGCTTTGGTTTCTTCTAAAGCTTTTCTCTTGTCTGTAGCCTGAAACAAAACAAAACAAAAACTTATTTAGGTAAACAGTCACTAAACATATATTCTATAGAAAGGCAAAGTTATAATTATATTTTTTAATAGAAAGTCCAATTAAATCAAGACACTTAATGCACCAATCTAACTACAGTCACAAGACAATGGATTAAGTCATGACAGAAATCACTATCGGCCAGCTGGGAACTACTCTTTCCTGAGTAACCCATCCACCAAGAGCCATAAAAGGGCCATCAGGTAACTATAATCACAGTACCAGAGGCATGCTGTACCAGCTGGTTGCCTTGCCTAAACTCTCTCCATCACCAATACATTGTATCTTTAGGACTTTATTGTCAGCCCAAGGCTCCCAACCCACCAACAACGATACGACTAAATCCAGTCTATTTTATATTCCTGTTTCCACCAATCACCATTAAAAATCCAACCTCCTTGTGATCTATTAAAATCCAGTCTATCACTCCCACAAAAACCTCTGTGAATTTTTATGCCCCAATTCCTTTACCCACCTGTTCTTCCCAAACTCCTTGTACATAACTCAGTCAGTGAGAACTCCTCAAAGAAGAGCAAAGTTAGCCGGGCTCGGTGGCTCAGCCTGTAATTCCGCGCCTTTGGGAGGCTAAGGTGAGTCGATTGCCTGAGCCAGTGGGTTCGAGACCCACCTGGGCAGGTGAGACCTCATCTCTACAATAAATAAAAAAATCAACCGGGCGTGGTAGCGTGCACCTGTAATTCCAGCTACTGGGAAAGCTGAGGCGGAAGGATCGCCAGGTCGAGGCTGCGGTGGCCAGGAGCGGCCACTGCACTCCAGTCTGGGCGACAGAGTGAGACTCCAACTCAAAAAAAAAAGAAGAGCAAAGTTAAAAAACAAGTGATGTCTGTGGGTAGTAACTGGGAGAATCTGCAACTTATATCATAAAGACCTAAATACTGCAAATATCTAAAAGTAAAAAGGTCAAAGATACATTTTCAAAAATGAAATAGATCTAAAGGAGACAGTAAACAAAAAAAGGAATGCAACTATCCTTAACCACCTGAAAAGATGCTCAACTTCATTCATTACAGAAAAAAACAGAAAAGTCAGATTTAGGTAGTCAGCAAAGTTGTAGGGAAAACTCTAATATATTAATAGTGATATCCAGCAACGTCACATAGAGATTTATTTTCTAACCCAGCAAACTCACTTTTAGTCATAGATCTCAAAACATCACTGGCAAAAATACAAAAAGATATGTACATAGTTATTCACTGAAGCATTATCTGTATTAGCAGAAGACTGGAACAACCCAAACAACCATCAATATAAAACAGTTTAAATAAATTATGATTATCTCCGCACAACGATTACTACACTGCCATTATAAGGAATATTCAAGAAATAGCTCTATTACTACTACTCCACGACTTCCAGAATATTGCTAAGGTGAAAATAATAATGAGAAAAAAAGTTCATAAGAATTCCTTTTTTTTTTTTTTAGTAAGCATTTCACTCTGTTGCCCAGGCTGGAGTGCTGACACGATCATGGTTCACTGTAGCCTCCAACTCCTGGGCTCAAGCAATCCTCCTAGGTCAGCCTCCTCAGTAGCTGGGACTACAGGCCTGCACCACCACACTTGGCTAATGTTTTCGATTTTTTGTAGAGATGAGGTCTCACTACGTTGCCTAGGTTGGTCTCGAACACCTGGGCTCAAGTGATTCTCCTGTTTCTACCTCCCGGAGTGTTGGGATTACAGACGTGAGTCACTGCAACCAGCAAGAATTGTTTAAACAAATCTTGTTTTACATTTATACCTCAAAAACATTGTAGTTTTGGTTCAAGAACACCACAGTAAAGTGAACATCACAATAAAGCGAGTCACAAAAAACGCTTTTGATTCCCCAGTGTATATAAAAGTTATGTTTATACTATACTGTGGTATATTAAGTGTGCAACAGTATTACATCTTTAGAAAGAAAAAGAAAAAAAAACTATGTAACATGCCTTAATTTTAAAATACCTTTTTTTTTTTCTGAGTTGGAGTCTCACTCTGTCGCCCAGACTGGAGTGCAGTGGCC
>NW_007257573.1:92271-115784 GCF_000164805.1 Carlito syrichta
ACTCCAACCCAAAAAAAAAAAAAAAAAAAATGCTAATAATCAACTGGGAGTGGTGACTCATATCTGTAATCCCAACCCTTCGGGAAGCCAAGGCAGAAGAATTGCTTGAGCCCAGGAGTTCAAGACAGGTCTAGGCAACATAGTGAGACCTCAAGACCTCAACTCTACAAAAAAAAAAAAAAATTAGCAAGGCATGGTGCCGCACACCTGTAGTCCCAGCTACTTGAGAGGCTGAGGCAGAAGCATTGTCTGAGCCCAAAAGACAGAGGCTGCAAGAGCCATGACAGTGCCACTGCACTCCAGCCTGGGTGATAGAATGAGACTCTGACTCAAAGAGAAAAAAAAAAGAATAATATTGTGACCTCCATAACCTGTCCTCCAACTTCAGTAAGTGACATATTTAGTTTTATAAATTCATATTTTACATGGTTTTATGAAGTTTGCAAAGGCTAATATCTGAAATCCATTAAAAATTTAGTTTCACTACATTTTCTCTTCCTTTTTCTTTTTTTGAGTCGGAGTCTCACTCTGTTGCCCAGGCTGGAATGCAGCGGCACACTTACGGCCACCTCAGCGTCGATCTGCTGGGCTCCAGCAATCCTTCCACCTCAGCCTTCCAAATAATCGGAACTACAGATACATGCTACCACGACTGGCTAATTTTTTAATTTGTTGTAGAGACAAGGTCTCGACAAGGTGCCTGGGCTGGTCTTGAACCCGCGGGCTCAGGCAATCCATTTGCCTTAGCCTCCCAGAGTGCTGGGATTACAAACTGAGCCACTGAGCCCAGCCTAGTTTCACTACTTTTTCAATCAGAATCCTTTTTATAGAACATATCTTCAAAATAAAATATCCATTTTAATAGATATTTTGATATTATAGGAAATAAAGACCAAACACCAATACTGTAATTTTGCTCTAGCTCTATATTAAAACAATTTCTTCAAACACTAACACTGTTGATTAATTAAAAGTATGTATTAATTCATTTTGCAAGTTTAATGAACACTGTTTTCTTCCAACTGTTCACTGTAGTATTTTAGTTGCATAATTAAGTTCCAAACACCAACCTACAAGCTAACTTTCAGAGTACCATTTCTAAGTCACCTACTATAGTAAAAGATGTCTCGAGGATAGGAGCAGTGGCTCACACCTATAATCCCAGGACTTTAGGAGACAAAGGAAGGAGGACTGTCTCAGCACAAGAGTACAAGACCAGAATGGGCAATATAGCAAGATCTCATCTCTACAAGAAAAATCAAAAAATTAGTCAGGCATGGTGGTGTGCACCTGTAGGACAGTGAGATGGGAGGATTGCCTAAGCTCAGGAGGTTGAGGCTGTGGTGAGTCATGATTGTGCCACTGCACTCCAGCCTAGGTAACAGAGTGAGATCCTGTCTCAAAATAAATAATCAAGTAAATAAAAGATGTCTCATATAGAAAACAATACAATAAAATAAAAAATAGACAGGTATGGTAGCATGCATCTATAGTTCCAGCTACTTGGAAGGCTGAGGCGGAATGATCACTGGAGCCCAGGAGGTCGACGCTGGGGTGGCAGTGAGCATTCATGCCATTGCACTCCAGCCTGGGTGAAGGAGTGAGACTCCAACTCAAAAAAAAAAAATATATATATATATATCTATGCCTAGCACATATACTGTACTATAGTATTGATCTGTATAATAACATTTCACAATAAGAGTATGGTTTAAATTAAAATGTTCTTTTACTTACTCACTTTGAA
This sequence comes from Carlito syrichta, assembly GCF_000164805.1. Classification (NCBI taxonomy): domain Eukaryota; kingdom Metazoa; phylum Chordata; class Mammalia; order Primates; family Tarsiidae; genus Carlito; species Carlito syrichta. Next base: position 94,019 of record NW_007257573.1, read on the forward strand.
TCTTTCCTTAAAGTCTGCCAGGAGTACCTGAAAATAGTTTGCTTTATTTGGGAACAATAATTTCTCTCTGTCCTAACCACAAGTAGTCTAATGATTCTGCTTAAGTAACAAACGGGTTTCACGAGCATTAAATTAAACAAAGTTTTCTGCCATCTAGTTTCCAAGTCTTTAACCTTCCACCCATTCTTTCTAGAAACATCACATCTGTCAGACCATATATGTCTTTTATCACTTTTAATTTACCTCTAATCCAAATCTATACTCAATTTTTCCAACTTCCAAAAAAAAAAATCCTTTATCTATTTCTGTATGATCCAGGATCTAATCAAAGATTATTCACAGCTGTTATTAGTCACGTGTCTATTTAGGCTCCTTAAATATAGAACACACCCCCAGGCTGGGCACCATGGCTCACGCCTGTAATCCCAACAATTCAGGAGGCTGAGTTGAGAGGATTGCTTGAGTCCAAGAGTTCGAGACCAGCCTGGACAACATAGCAAGACTTTGACTCTTAAAAAGAAAAAAGAAAGAAAGAAAGAACATGCCCCAGTCCCAACTTTTTTTTTCTTTCAAGACATAGACATTATTTTAAAAATCCAGGTCAAGTGTCTCATTGAAAGTCCTACAAGATTTATCTGATTGTTTCCTCATAATTAGATTCATGAATACTCCATAGTGGCAAGAATACTATACAGGTGATGCTGTGAACTTTCTACTACAGATGATAGAATATATTTTAATATAACACTCTATTATTTTTCCAGAGTTTTCTTTCCAGGCTTTTCTTCCACACTGCCAACACCAACTCTGCAAATTTTGCTGCTGATACTTTCTTAATTTTACCAGAAAATATTTTTTTTTATTTTTTTTTATGACTAAAACCAGAACTCTACATCTACTTTGCTGAAGGCCAACATAAGGGTTGGTTGGTTGGAGACTTGAGAAGAATCCATAATCACTCTGTGGAGAGGAAGGAGAGGATTGGGAGAAAACAACACAAAGGCCAAATGCTGGTTCACTATTGGCAAATAAATCTATTATGCACAGAATCATGAGGATTAAGGCACGCATATACTCAATACCTAGCTACCACTGAAGAGGATCTAATTTTCTTCAATAGAATTCCCATTCCAACAAAAGTGAAAACTAAAAAAAAAACAAAAAAAAAAACCCATCAGATTATGGTAAGTATCTAGCAAAAATAAATAAATTTGGGGGGGTAACAATTTAGGCTGAAGCCTTTCATCATAATTTTCAACACAGTTCCTCCTGACAACCTCCCACTTAAGCAACTACTAACAGGCCTAGGAACCCTTTCATTCCCAGCAAAATTCAGGGAAAGCCTCTGCTGCCTATTGTGTAACAGTTTTGACAGACAAGAATGTGTATTACACATTGTGGTACACTCTCTTGTTTAATTGGAGAGCTAACACAGAACAATCAACTGCTAATATCCATTCTTACTGTGTCGAATTCAAGTTCAACAATAATGTAGAATGTTTTTAAAGCCCTTACAAGTCAACTTATAGCCCCAGGGCAGTTCCAATAACCAGATAATTAGCCTCTGAAACTTTAAGTTTTATCATAATTATAGCCTAAGGCAATGACGCTTTTCCCAAACTAATTCTTTTATTATCCTCTACCATACTACAAGACTTATATTCAATAAAAAAAAATACAAAACCTGGGAAAAGTTACACATTTAAGTATTAATAGAAAACAGCTCATATTTAGTCCAAGACACTCACTTCCTTCCATTAACTCCTTTCATGTTAACAAGTTATCTTCTCAGCCAGGCACAGTGGCTCAGGCCTGTAATCCCAACACTTTGGGAGGCGGAGACAAGAAGACTGCCTGAGCCCATGGGTTCAAGATCAGCCTGGGCAACATGGCGAAACCTCATCTCTACAATAAATCAGAAAGAAAAAAAAATTAGCTGGGTATGGTGGCACTTGCCCATAGTTCCAGCTACTTGGAAAGCAGGTGGAAGGATCCCAAGCCCAAAAGGTCGAGGCTGCGGTGGCCATGAGAGTACCACTGCACTCCGGTCTGGGCAACAGAATGAGATGCTGACTCAAAAAAAAAGTTATCTTCTCATCTCATATAGCTGGAGTTCTTCTTAAAAGGAATTATATAGCAAGAGTCATGATGATCAAGAATGTAGCTTAGGCAAACACTCTCACATACTACTGAAAAATAGAACTAGATAGCATGTATCACAATTCTTTAATTTGTACATATTCTTCACTTCCAGAAATTTACCTAAAAGAAATAAAAGGCCAAGGGAAAAAATATCTGTATGTTCAAGAATGTTCATGCTATCTTTGTTTATAACAGTAAAAAAACTGAAAGTGATCTAAATAGCTAATGACAAGTAATTTTAAAAATTCACCTATTGGAGGCCAGGAGTGGTGGCTCACACCTGTTATCAACCTGTCAATTTGAGAAGCTAAGCATTCAGCAGCAGAAATGGGACTACAAAGGAAAGGCTCCTGGGAGATCTGTGGGGCTGTGACTTTCTGCATGTCTGCCACCAGACCCGGAAGTATGCCAGTTCAGGATGCCTGATGCCACTGTTGGCCAAATTGTAGAATCCAGCATCTCTGTGTCTCTCACTGCATCTAACCACAAAAGGCTTCAGAGGGTAGAGGGTGTTGCTTACACACAGATTACTCTTTTGGCCAATTCTAATCAGCAAACATGTAAGGAATAAGAGACATATAGCTCCCGCTTAAGTAAACCGACATAGTACAAGTCACTACAGTACGTTCTGTAAGGAGGGTGTACATACATACATACCTCTTTTAATCATATTTAATTCCTGAATAAGACAGCAGCAAAATGATGCTGCAGTCAAACATGATATAACTATCCTCCATATGACTAAAAATATACTAATTCTCCAAAAGAGAATGTGAAGTCTACTTTCTCTCCCTGGGTTATGTTCATTCCTTTTCTAGCTGAGTCACACTTCCCCTTTGATATTCTGTAACTTAAATACTAAAAGTAACTACTATTAACACATCTTAAGTTACATAAAGGAGAAATAAAAGAGGGAAGAATTGGTTGATGTATGTACAATACTAAGGTATAGAATATTTGTAACTATTAGAATCTTCATTCTGTAAGAGATCATGATGTTATAGCTGGTGTTCCTAATTTTCTTCTCCTGTCCATTTCATATTCCCTCTGCCATTAGCAAGCACCTCATCTGGTCACTGTTCTTGCCTGGTGGGGTAACCCTAACCTCTGCCATTAGGAACCCTGCCTGTATCAGGTTCAGTTTTCCATTAACTTTTATCACAGGACATAGGCGTAATAAGATCCCTGTATTCCAAACATACTCCTCTTTAACCCCATTGAGTAGAAGCAACCCAATTTCCACTTCAGAATCAATCACCCTACCAACACAGTGACCCCCTGCTTTGCCTGTTAATTTACTGGCATGAGGAGGCCAGAGTGGCCAGATGTTCAACATCCAGTTTAATAGAACCAATTGCTATGTTTCCTAGCAAAAGCATTCCTCTGGGTGATAGAGTGAGACTCCAACTCAAAAAAAAAAGAGTCGCCACCCAGTTAGTGCAGTAAGTGAGTCTTCAAGAAGAAGACATTCTACTGTGGCATTAATTCAGGGTAATAGGGAATATAGGAACACTAGGAATTCCATGAACATGAGCTCAATGCCACATTTCACTTGCTATACAATGAACTCTCTGGTCAGAAGCAGAGTGGTATAAAATACTATGACATAAATAAGGCATTCTGTAAGTCACAGTTACAGCAGAAGCAATGCAAGCAGGAAAGGTTAATCTATGCCCAGAATAAATAATTATTCCAGTGAGAACAAAGTGCTCTCCTTTTCAGTATGGAAGTGGTTCAATATAAGCAACCTGCCACCAGATGTCTATCAGAGAAATGGTACTATCTCAAGGGCTCTATGTTGGCTCTATGCTATTGGCAAGTTGGTCTTTCAGCAGTGCAGTAGTCAGGTAAGTCTTGGTGTGTGGAAGTCCATATTGCTAAGTACATACACAACTTTCATGCCTGCCACCATCAAATCTCATAAATTCACTGGACAAGGTGGATGAGGAAAAAGGCTGGTGATATCTTGTCCAACTGATTATTAAGATTCTCCTCAGCCAGGTGCAGTGGCTCACGCCTATCATCCCAACACTTTGGAAGGCAGAGGCGAGAGTCCAGGGGTTTGACACCAGCCTGGGCAACTTGGCAAAATCTTGGCTCTACAATAAATTTAAAAAATTAGCCAGGTGTGGTGGCACGCACCTGTGGTTCCAGCTACTTGGAAGGCTGAGGTGGAAGGATCGACTGAGCCCAGCAGGTCAAGGCTGTGGTGGCCGTAAGCATGTCACTGCATTCCAGCCTGGGTGACAGAGTGAGACTTTGACTCAAAAAAAGATTCTCCTCTGTGTGAACTATAAAACACTGCTTAAAGAAATCAAAGATAACACAAACGGAAAAACATTCCATACTCATGGATTGCAAGAATCAATATTGTCAAAATATCTATTATACCCAAGGCAATCTACAGATTCAGTGCCATTCCTATCAAACGACTAGTATCATTCTTCACAGATCTAGAAAAGATAATACAGAAATTCATATGAAAGCAATAGAGCCCAAATATCTAAAGCAATTCTCAGCAAAAGGAACAAAACTGGAGACATCACATTTCCAGACTTCAAACTTTCCTACAAGGTTACAGTAACCAAGATGGCACGGTACTGGTACAGGAACAGACACAAAGACCAACAACCAATGGAAGAGGACAGATAATCCAAAAATAAAACTACAGACAACCAGCTCATCTTTAACAAAGTCAGTGAAAACAAAACGTTGGGGAAAGAAGATCATATATAGCAAATGGGAAACCATATTTGCTGATAAATATTCAAGGTCAAGTTCTCAGAAGCAAATGCAGCAAAAGCTAAGATTGACAGGAGGGACCTTACCAAACTAACAAGTTTTAGCAAGTGGCCTTGTCCTCCGCTGTCCTCCTGCTGTACAGACGCTGCCCCACTCTTGTCAGCCTCTGCAGGCCATCTCCCTAAGACCCAGCACCATGCCTTCAATTAAGTTGCAGATTTCTGATGGAGAGATATTTGAAGTTGATGTGGAGATTGCCAAACAATCTGTGACTATCATGATCATGTTGGAAGATTTAGGAATGGATGATGAAGGAGACGATGACCCAGTTCCTCTTCCAAATGTCAGTGCAGCGATTTTAAAAAAGGTTGCTGAGTGGTACACTCACCACAAAGATGACCCTCCTCCTCCTGAGGATGATGAGAGCAAAGAAAAGCAAACAGATGATATCCCTGTTTGGGACCAAGAATTCCTGAAAGTTGGCAAAGCACAGTGGCTTAGCCCGTAATCCCAGCACTTTGGGAGGCCGAGACGAGAGGATTACCTGAGCCCGGGAATTCAAAACCAGCCTGGACAACTTGGTGAGACCTCGTCTCTACAATAAATAAAATAATAAGCCAGGTGTGGTAGCACATGCCTGTAGTTCCAGCTACTTGGAACACTGAGGCAGAAGAATCGCCTGAGTCTAGCAAGTCGAGGCTGCAGTGGCTGTGAGCGTGCCACTGCACTCCAGCCAGGGCAACAGAGTGAGACCATGACTCAAAAAAAAAAAAGAATTCCTGAAAGTTTATCAAGGAACACCTTTTGAACTTATTCTGGCTGCAAACTACTTAGACATCAAAGATTTGCTTAATGTTACATGCAAGACTGTTGTCAATATGATCAAGGGAAAGACTCCTGAGGAAATTCACAAGACTTTTAATATCAAAATCAACTTTACTGAATAAGAGGAAGCCCAGGCAGACAAAGAGAACCAGTAGAGCTAAAAGAAGTGAAATGTTGTGCCTGACACTGTAACACTGCAAGGACTGTTTCAAATACTAGTTGCACTGCTCTGCTTATAATTGTGAATATTAGACAAACAGTAGACAAACGCAGCAACAAATCAGTTGTATTAGCAGAATAGTGTTCTCATAGCATGTGTAGTTTGAGTACAGATTCCAAGCCTATGGCTGCATTTCTTCTAGTATAATCGAAAGTTTCTTTTTCTTTGCTCTGAATAAAACTGCTGTGGGTTCTCTATAAAAGTGGCATTTTGGGCTTTCTCTCTTTTTTTTGGTAAAGCAATGTCTGCCTAATTTATTGTCCAGTTAACTTTAGTGACCTTTTAAAAGTTGGCATTGTAAATAAAAAAACTTGCAAAAGGTTTTCTGAAGTAGAATTAACAAAATATTATCTTTATTCATGAGTTGGAAACCAGGAAAAGGGGTACTTGAAGTAAATGATCTGAGGGACTTTTAGGATGTCTTCCAGCCTCCTGGTATTGATTAGCCTGTACGTTGCAGGGCTCCCTTAATTGCATCAAGGACATGTTTTTAATTTTTAATCTTCGTAGCTTTGACTGTATTGCCTATAGACTCAGTTACTATCCAGTTTATGGTTTTTTGGGAAGAAATATCTGGACAGTCTGTTAGCTTTTCAATTAAAAAAGACACTTAACTCCTGTGGTATGTCATCTTTTTATAATCAGTATTCCCACGTAGGGAAAACTATTCACACTACTTGCATGTAAAAAATAATTTTATCAGCCAGGCTCAGTGGCTCAGCCTGTAATCCCAGCACTTTGGGAGGCCGAGGTGAGTGGATTGTGGATTGCCTGAGCCCGCGGGTTCAAGACCTGCCTGGGCAACTTGGCGAGCCCTCATCTCTACAACAAATCAAAAACTTAACCAGGCGTGGTAGCGCGTGCCTGTAGTTCCAGCTACTTGGAGGGCTGAGGCGGAAGGATCGCCGGAGCCCAGCAGGTCGAGGCTGCGGTGGCCGGAAGCGGCCACTGCACTCCAGTCTGGGCGACAGAGTGAGACTCCAACTCAAAAAAAAAGAAAAGAAAAAAATAATAATTTTACCTTTAACATTAAAATATGTGGCAAGCCACAGAAAACATTCATTATGAATGCAAGATACTTTCAATAAAAAGTAAGTTATAAACTGGACTCGGTGGCTCAGCCTGTAATCCCGCACCTTTGAGAAGCTGAGGTGAGCGGACTGCCTGAGCCCGCGGGTTTGAGACCCACCTGGGCAACTTGGCGAGACCTCATCTCTACAATAAATCAAAAAAAATAAGCCGGGCATGGTAGCACACACTTGTAGTTCCAGTTACTTGGAAGGCTGAGGCGGAAGGATCGCCGGAGCCCAGCAGGTCGAGAGTGTGGTGGCTGGAAGCGGCCACTGCACTCCAGTCTGGGCGACAGAGTGAGACTCCAACTCAAAAAAAAAAAAAAAAAAAAAAGTAAGTTATATATATATTAAAAAAATAAAAGTAAGTTATATAGTAGGTAGTTAACCGTTTGCTTTTATGATTTAAATATGTCTCTTCATTTAACAGTAAATAGGTCAAATTTTTTGTATATTTGTTTAGCTTGAAAAGACTATTTTAGGCAGTTCATGACCTAGCTCACTGGAGGCTGCTGACATAACCACAGGATACTGACCATAGGATACAGGTAGACTTCTTGTCTCTAACTGTCATTTATATGGTTAACCAGAGCCAGTGTTTCAGTTCTTAACACAAAATTATCCTGCCCTTGTTTCCAGCTTCCCTTTTACAGTAAAATGAAGTGTTTCGATAGCCTGAGATGGCTCACAAATTTTTATTTGATTTTTTTCCTTGTGTTTCCTTTTTTCTCCTTCCTTTCCTAGTTAACATCATCTTTATTCACATGTAATCTTATTGTATTGTTTTCACATTTACTATGAGTTGTTCAGATTCAGATTATCACTTGACAGTACCTCACCTCTCATTTGTCCCAAATTCACCTTATTTAATAAAGTCTCAAGTTGTGTCAAAAAAAAAAGTTTTTGCATGGCAAAAGGAAATCATCAAGAAAGTAAAGAGACAACACGCTGAATGGGGAAAAAAAAGTCATGTGTCTGGCAAAGGCCTAACATCCAGGATCCACAAGGAACTCGAACTGACAAGAAAAAAACAAACAACCCCATTAAAAAGTGGGCAAAGAACACAGACAATTCTCAAAGGAAGACATTCAAGCAGGCAACAAACATGAAAAAATGCTCAGCCTCACTAATCATCGGAGAAATGAAAATCAAAACTACAATGAGACACCACCTCACACCAGTAAAGATGGCTATGATTAAAGTCAAAAACAACAGGTATTGGAGAGGTTGCAGGGAAAAGGGAACACTTCTACACTGTTGGTGAGAATGTAAGCTGGTTCAACCTTTGTGGAAAACAGTACGGCGTTTTCCCAAAGAACGAAAAATTGAGCTACCATACAACCCAGCAATCCCACTTCTGGAAATATACCCAGAGGAACATAAACCACTCTACTCGAAAAGACACCTACACACGTATGTTCACCATAGCACTATTCACAACAGCAAAAACTGTATAAAGAAAAGTGAACTGTATAAAGAAAATGTGGTACATGTACACGATGGAAAATTATGCAGCCATAAAGAACAAAATCATGTCCTTTGTAGCAACATGGATAATACAGCTGGAGATCATCATTCTAAGTGAACTATCACAGAAACAAAAAATTGAATACCGCATGTTCTCACCCACAGCAGGCCCTGGCTGCTGATCACACTAATACAATGGTGGGAGCAACAGACACTAGACACTGCTAAAGGAGGGAGGAAGGATAAGGGGCACACAACCATATTCTGGGTACCAGATCCACTATCTGGGGAGAAAGAGCTCACTAGAAGCCCATACCTTACCTGCATGCAATTTACTTATCCCACATGTATCCCATTCTCTAAAGTTAAATTAAATTAAATTTAAAATGATTCTTCTCTGCTAAGGAGACACTCACAAATAACAAAAATATTCTGTTTCAGTTCAGAAGTATATCCTCATATCTATTCCACATACTTCCCATCATATTCCTTCCAAGTCCATACTAAATCAAACTATTAGACACTGCCATGAACCAGAGCAGATCCACAACTCTAACCAACATAGGAGAGTCCTAAGCAAAATGATCCAAACTACACCCAATAGAAGAATCTCCCTTCACCATTGTCGTCCAGGTTCACCCGTGAGTGTGGCTGTGGTGCTGCAGATGTCTACTCTCAAGTGGTCCAGCATATGACGCAGATGCAACCTGAGCCTAAGTTTTTTCTTCCTCAGTTAATTAGAGCACCTCATGAAGCCACGGGTGTGGGCCAAGGGTGAAGAAGCAAAGTAGGAGTATAAACCACAAGAAAGGTATACAAATATTCAATAACAAAAGCAGGCTATAAAATTATTATATAACTGATTTTTTAAAAATATACACACATACACAGAAAAGGTCTAAAAGTATATATAAGAATGGTTATCTCTGGGTGGTGAGATATGGGTGATTTTCAACATTCTTTATATTTTTCTATATCCAACTTTTTCTTATTTTTATTTTTGTAGAGATGGGGTCTCGCTATATTGTCCAGGCTGACCTCAAACTCATGGCCTCAAGCAATCCTCCCAGCTCAGCTTCCAAAGTGCTGTGATTATAGGTGTGAGCCACAGCACCCTGTCTCCGAATTTTTCAATGACCATTACTTCAATCAGAAAAAAAGCTATTTTTAGTAAGAAATTTTAATAACACCAAGAATTATCTTGATATCTTAATGAAAAAAACTAATATATATTTGGATATATAGTGTGACCTAATTTTATTTAGTGTAATTAATACCTACCTATACAAACTAAGGTAACAGATAATGAGGAGATACATCAACATGTTAACAGTTGAGTTACAAAATGATTTGTTTTCATCCTTTTCCTTTTGTGACATTTCCAAACATTCTACAATAACTGTGTAACATTCTTACTGCAACCATCTTGAAGATGCCAGGAAACTAAGAATAAGGCTAATACTACTTCCCTACCACCCCACCACAAATGAGGGGAGAAATATAAAGAACCTGAATTAGATGACACTGAGCTGAAGAATTAGTCAATCTAGGGACAATTCTACTGTGGGATTTGTTATATGAAATAATAAATGTTCTTTGCTGTTTAAGCTAATTGAATTTCTTACTCACAGCCAAATCCTAAATGATTTAACTTTTAAGTGGGTATGCTTCACAAAAAGGGTCTTGGCTGAACTTTACCCCTAGTCACATAGATGAAAAATCTATCAGAATACTTTCCAAATTACTGAGGCTGTCTTCTAAACTAGCCCACTAATTTACTGCTGGTTGTGTCACGCATTAAAATGTTACCTGAGAAATCACTCCAGTTTGCCCTTCCTACAAAGCAATTATATTTTAATCTGTAGTAGCCTGTTCAGACTGCCATTAACAAAATACCACAGATTAGTTAGCTTAAGCAACAGATATTTATTCTCTCACAGTTGTGGAGGTTTGAAGTCTATAAAGAGTCCAGTCGGGTTCTGTTTCTGGAAAGGGATCTCTTCCTGGCTTGCAGACTGCCATCTTTTTGCTATGTCCCTACTTGGCAGAGAGAGACTAATTTCTAGGATCTCTTCCTCTTGGACACCAGTTCTAGCAGATCAGGGTTGCACTCTTATGGCCTCAATGAACCATAATCACCTCCTTAAAGGTCCTATCTCCAATACGGTCACGTGGGAGTAGGGCTCAACATATGAATTTGGAGGGGGACACAAATCAATCCACAGCATAATCTTTACCTTCAAACACTGGGAAATACTGCCTTCTTACAAATACCCAAAATATACACTTGATAGTGATTCTTTTAACGGTTACGTATAATTAGTATTTAGTTTTGACAGCATTTTCACACAGTTAACTAGGCAGAGCCGGGCTCAGTGGCTCAGCCTGTAATCCCGCACCTTTGGGAGGCTGAGGTGAGTGGATTGCCTGAGCCCACGGGTTCGAGACCCGCCTGGGCAACTTGGCAAGACCTTATCTCTGCAATAAATCAAAAATTAGCTGGGTGTGATAGCGCGCGCCTGTAATTCCAGCTACTCGGAAGGCTGAGGCAGAAGGATCGCCGGAGCCCAGCAGGTCGAGGCTGCGGTGGCCGGAAGCGGCCACTGCACTCCAGTCTGGGCGACGGAGTGAGACTCCACTCAAAAAAAAAACCACAAAACTAGGCAGATATCTGGTTTCACAGATGAAGGTACTAAATAAAGCTCGGAGATACTAATTTACCCAAGAATTCCATAACTAGTAAGTAAATGGAGGAGATAAGACTAGAACCCAGGTCTGAATGCTAGTCCAATCCTGAGTCTACTAGTGAGTGGAAGCAGCCTGAAGCTCTCATCAGTCCAATGGTCTTCACATGACTCAATCTGATCATATGCATTTGAGATATGGAAACTTTATTTCATCGAATGTTCTAAACATCAGAAGTAACTTAAGGGCAGGAAAGAGTAAGGAGCAAAAGACAGGGTTCCAAGCATAACGAAATGAAAAACATCAGTCCGGAGGTGAGTGAGCCTACAATTTGGACTTCATCCTCAGGACTTCATCCTAAGGCTAATGGGGAAACATTGAAGGATTTTCAGGAAGAAAAGACATGACTAGTTTTAGTTTTAGGCTATAGAAAGATCACTTCAGCTGCAGTTTTGTAAACTGAATTGTGGAAATACAGACACAAGAATGGAGACAGGGATTCAGTTGCAATATGTACCATTCACAAGAAAGACATCTTTATGACAGCTATCCCACTTAGCCTAACTAGCAATGAGGAAGAGAAATTTGGAGTGATTAAGTATCTTGCCCAAGGTAGTACTGCTAGGAAGAAATAGAACTACTATGTGTCCAAAGGCCATGGACTTCCACTATGCCATACTGCCTCTATTACAATTCTAATGAACAAAGTCAAGTCTTAATACGGCAAAGAGAAACTACAAAAGTACTGCCTCTAAGATGAACCACCCAAGTCATCATTAACTAATTTCCGTACCACATGAATTTTAATTCAATGCAAGGATAGAGAAAAGAGTAAGAAATTGACTTTCTCACAGCCAGACATGATGACTCATATCTGTAATCACAGTACTTTAGGAGGCAGAGGTGGGAGGACTGCTTGAGCCCAGGAGTTCAAGACTAGCCTAGGCAACATAGTGAGACTTTGTCTCTACAAAAATAAAAATAAAAAAAATAAAAATTAGTAAGGCATGGTAGCATGCGCCTGTAGTTCCAGCTACTCTGGAGGCTGAGGCAAGAGGATGGTCTGAGTCCAGGAGGTCAAGGCTGCAGTGAGCCATGATCACACCACTGCACTCCAGTCTGGGCGACAGAATGAGACCCTGACTCAAAAAAAACCTGACTTTGTCAAGATAGCTGAGAATATTTTTGATCAGTGAAATAACTGATGTTCTACATAGGGGCTCTATAAATGGAAGAAACACAAATTAAATATTTAAAACTTTGCTAGGTTATTCTTTACTGAAGTGACAAATTCACATCTTTAAGTCATACCTAAATAAAAGTAACACTGCTAGGAAATTACTTAAGCAATATTATGTATCATTTTACAAACTACTAGGTAGGGTGATAGTTAACACTGTCACAATCAACACCACCCTTAATTAACTGACTTGAGAGAAATAAAGAAAAATTAAAAATCAAGATTCTAGCAATACCAGCAAAAGTACCTTACCCTACCATTGATTCTATTTCCTCACTGCTATAGTTGGGATATTTGTCCGCCCAAGACTCATGTTGAAATGTGATCCCCAATGTTGGAGGTGGAGCCTAATGAGAGGTATTTGGGTCACTGGGGTGGATCCCTCAAGAATGGCTTGGTGTCCTCCTGGAGAACAGTTCTCTCTCTGTGAATTCCCAAACAGCTGATTGCTATAAAGAGTCTGGAGCCTCCCTCTCTCCCTTCTCTCCAAGTGATCTGTGCAAACATTGCTATCCTTCCCCTCAGCTATGAGTGGAAGTAGCTCGAGGACCTCATCAAAAGCAGATGCCAGCACTATGCTTCTTATATAGCTTGCAGAACCATAAGTCAAATAAACCTCTTTTCTTTATAAATTACCCAGATTCAGGTATTCCTTCACAGCAAAACAAATGGACTAAAACACTCATGTAAACCAACTCACAATATAATTTTACAGAATTTGTCTTGGCTATCATCAGCCCAGTGACTCATTAATCACATTTTCCAAACAAATATCAGGAAAAGTGACAATATTTGATGAATTACTTTTATCCTAATATCTTAATCTTTTCTATAAAAGTATGAGAATTACAAACTTATAAGAATCAACTGACAAATCTTTTATTATAATCAACTGAATTTTCTATATTACAGCTGTAATATATTCAGAAAAACTGAGATGTGAACAAAGGGATATTCTGTTCAAACATGTACACTATAAAAGAGAAAGAGACCAAAAAACCAAAAAACTTATTAATAAATTATCAGCCGGGCATGCTGGTTGACGCCTATAATCCCAGCACTCTGGGAAGCAGAGGCAAGAGGACTGCCAGAGCCCAAGGGTTCGAGACTAGCCTAGGTAACACAGCAAGATCTGTCTCTACAATAAAAAAAATCAAAAAATCAAAGAACTGGCAGGCACGGTGGCAGGCCTGTAGTTCCAGCTACTTGAAAGGCTTAGGCAGAATCGCCTGAGCCCAGCAGGCAGAGGCTGCGGTAACCATGAGTGTGCCACTACACTCCACCCTGGGTGACAGAGTGAGATGCTAGCTCAAAAAAATTAATGAATAAAAATACATTTAAAAAAATTAATTATCACATTATATTTCAAGCAAATAATTTAATCACTCAAAAATCTAAACTTCCAAGAGGATGCAAATTATTTGTAAAAAGCCATTTACATGTACTCCATATCTTTAAAATAAATTTTTTTTTAAATCCATTCATCTCAGTATGTCAGTTCCAATACACTTTTGGTCCATCACCAATCACTATCATTACATTATAGCACAGCAATTAAAATTCAGGATGTATAACAAAGGCCAACAAACTATGACCCTCAGGCCAAATACTTCAGTCCATTTTTATAAATAAGTTTTACTACAACAAGGTCACATCCCGTCATCTACACACCGTCTATGGCTTTCTTACTACAATGGCAAAGTTGAGTAACTGTGACAGATCATATGGCATGCAAAGCCTAAAATATTTACTATCTGGCCCTTTATGTACAACCTCTGCACCTGACCACGCCCACTCTAGAACAGTGATTCTTAACTCTAGGTGAACATCAATACAATCTGGTGAGCTTTAATTCTTTTTACATCAACTATATAATTTGTTTTTAAAATAAACTTTTTGTATTATTTAAGGTATATAACATAATGTTATGAGACACATATACTGGCTACTATAGTGAAGCAAATTAATATATATATATAATTGCACATAATTATCCATTTTTTCTGTTTTTGTGGCAAGAGTGGCTAAAATACACTCGTTTAGAAGAAATCCCAAATACAATTTTACTAACTACAGTCCTCATATTGTACATCAGATCTTTAGACATTTTCATCCTACACATACCTGCTACTTTGTAACCCCTAACCAATATCTCCTCACTTTCTCCCCACCTTCCACTTATCCCAATAACCACTGTTTTATTCTATACCTCTGTATATTTGACTTTTTTTTTAGGGTCGACATATGAGTATAAATAAGATCATACAATACTTTTCTCTCTGTGTCTGACTGATCTCACTTGGCATAATGTCTTTTAGGTTTATCCATGCTGTGGCAAATGACAGGATCTCCTTTTTACGGCTGAATAATATTCCAATGTATATATACCACAGTTTCTTTATCCATTCATCTACTGATGAACATTTAGGTTGTTTCCACGTCTTGACTACTGTGAATCATGCTGCAATAAACATGAGATGCAGATATTGTTACAAGGTGGTGATTTCACTTCCTTTGGATAGATGCCCAGAAGAAGAACTGCTGGGTCATCTAGTAGTTATATATTTAATTTCTTTAGGAATCTCCACACTATTTTCCATAATGGCTGTGTGGATCTGCACTGCCACCAACAGTGTGCAGAGTTCCTTTTCCTCCATACTCTTACCAACATTTATTATCTCTTTACTTTCTGATAAGAGTCATCTAACAGATGTGATTTTCTCACAGTGGTTTTGATTTGCATTTCTCTGATGACTAATGTTGTTGAGCATCCTTTCACATACCTGTCAGCCATTCTCATGTCTTCTTTTGGAAAAATGTCTATTCAGTCCTTTGTCCAGGTTATTTGTTTTTCTACTATTGAGTCTGAGTTTCTTACAAATTTTTTTATATGAACCCCTTGTCAGATATATGGATTGCAAACATTTTTTTCCCGTCTGTAGGTTATAGTTTCATTTTGTTGATTATTTTCTTTGTCATACAGAAGCTTTTTCAGTTTGATGTTGTCCCATTTATTTTGGCTTTTGTAGCTTGAGCTTTTGATGTGGTAGCCAAAATAAAAATAAAATAAAATTCCAGAGCCTGAGACCCAATCTATCCCTCTCCCCCTAAAGACACCAACTTCATTCGTCTGGGGTAGAGCTATACAAATACAAAAATGTGTGAAATAAAAAATGAAAATAAAAATAAAAATCAAGATATGCAAAAGATAAAGGCGAGATATTAATACACAGACCACAAAGATCACAGAGTACTACATAATAAATCAGAGCCACAAGTTTGGCTCTGGTTTCTATGAATCCAGAAAGATAAAGAAATAAACTCATTATATGATTTATAGCAACCATGAGATCCAACCATCTTGTTGGAAGCAAAAATCTTTTCCTAAAACTTCCATCTGTAGTAAAAAGAATGTTTCACTACAATTCTCCTCTGTAGTATAAATACATCATATATTCTTCCTACCTTACAACATCATACTTCTTCACTCAAAAAAAAAAAAAAAACCACCACAAGAGTGGCAATATTTTCACACAGATGGCATGATGTTGCCTTTCTTCTTCTTTTTTTATGGTAGCAGTTGAGAAGGTAGGAGAGTTAAGATGGCTGGGAGAAATACACAACTAAATTGGAGATAAGTGGCCCTGTATACCATGAGACATTAGTAAACACTGACAATAAATCCACTAATGCAAGCAGTCCCCGAGTTACGAAAACAGTTCAAACAGAAGTGGTTTATTCAGCCCCATAACTCATTTCTATTACATGTATTCACTTATTCAATGGCTCCTGTTGATTATGCCAAACGGGTCTAGATAAAGGAACAGAGCATATCAGCACACAGCAAAAGCACAATTTATTTCATCTTACCAGTGTTAAATCTAAAACACGGTTTCTCTCTATTTTTAAATGAACTGAACTGGTTTTCTACAGTTCAACGACAGCAGGCCAGGTGTATTTTGTACTAAAACCTCATCTTCTCCACTACCCTCTCCCTTGCACTGACACTTCTCATAGCTCTCTCAAACATGCCCTGCTGTCATGCTGTTCCTACTACCTATATATCCCTTGCCTCCCAATTCTCCCTTTAAATTCATGATTCAGCGAAATTCACTTTATGAGAAGCTTTCCCTGCGGTCTCCACCAAACACTGTACTGTTCCTTAGAATTCTCTCTAAAAGTTCCTTTCAAAGAGAGAGAGTTTTCAACTCACACATTTAAGTCATATGTATTTTGAAAGTATTTATAAGAAGACTAAATGTACAAAAATGCCAACAATCTATAACACAGAAAGGTTATGACAGATCATTAAAATTAACACTAAAAGAATAAACTTGCACCTTGTGCCACAACAGTATATATCCAGAGACCTCAGAGTTCCTTTTCTCTGCTTCCTCCCCCTCCCCCTTCTGCCCACACAGCCAGCTAGCAGTCAAGCCTTATTCCTATCCTTCAACCCACTGCTCTGCCAATCAATTCAATTGTGGAGGAGTAAAAGCTGGAAAGTGTCAGGAACCAACTGTGTACCAACGGCTGAAAAAGAGAGGGTTTACAGATTAACTTCTGTGACTGCAAATTACCTTCTGTAGGCGGTTAGGCTTTACGCTGGAGGAGAATGGATACAGGTAAAATAGGCCATCTTTAAGTTCTCCCTTTTACCCCCACCACCAACATCCTTCACCAAGGCTTCCTGATTCTTATCTTTCTTTTTCCATCTTACTATAGCTATCTCAATTCAAGAAATACTCTTTATATCTGAACAAATGGCACTGTCCTCTAACTGGTCACTCTGCATTCAATCTCACCCTTCTCTAACCCATCTCGCACAAAATTCAAGATGAATCTTCCTAAATCACATCCATTAAACAAAAACTGGAAGAAAATAAAACAAATTTACAGTCTGAAATGAGAGAATAAATAGCAGTATGAGAAGAAGAAAGGGACATTTTAGGTTTGTTTTTTTTTTTTTTGAGTTGGAATCTCACTCTGTCGCCCAGACTAGAGTGCAGTAGCCACTCCCGGTCACTGAGTTCCGGCGATCCTTCCGCCTAAGTCTTCCAAGTAGCTGGAACTACAGGCACGCGCTACCACACTAATTTTTTTATTTATTGTAGATATGAGGTCTTGCCAAGTTGCCCAGACATGTCTCGAACCTGCGGGCTCAGGCAATTCACTCACCTCAGCCTCCCAAAGCATGGGATTACAGACTGTGCCACCGAGCCTGGCTTAGGTTTGATTTTTAATACAACTGCATTATCTGAATCTTTCACAGGTATGTATTAATTAGCTAAACGCTCTTTTTAAAAAAGTGTTGCTTGACATTTTCTCTTTCCATAAGGAAAATTCTGATTACCAAAACTAAAATTTAAAACCTTTCAGAAATAACAATTATTTTTCTTCTATACAGAACATTTTCCTCATTTAAATATAAATACCACAGACCAATGCCTGGCTCGGTGGCTCAGCCTGTAATCCCGCGCTTTGGGAGGCCGAGATGAGTGGACTGCCTGAGCCCGTGGGTTCGAGACCCGCCTGGACAACTTGGTGAGACCTCATCTCCACAATAAATCAAAAAATTAGCCGGGCGTGGTAGCACACGCCTGTAGTTCCAGTTACTTGGAAGTCTGAAGTGGAAGGATCGCCAGAGCCCAGCAGGTCGAGGCTGCGGTGGCCGGAAGCGGCCATTGCACTCCAGTCTGGGCGACAAAGTGAGACTCCAACTCCAAAAAAATAAATAAATAATAAATAAATAAATAAATACTACAGACCAATTTTCTTTTTCTTAGATGTAAGGCTTTTCAATAGCTTCTACATAGCTATATTATATATAATACAGCCATCGCAACACCACATCCCAGTACCCAGCAGCCTTCCACAGAATAGGCAATTAATAACTACAGAGGTTGCCAAATATAATGTATACACATTTTTAAAAACTATTAAAATTGTAATAATATATAGTGATAACAAAGATGAATACAAGTCCTGTCTGACATCTGGAATAGCAAGAGGTGCTCAAAGTGGTTACACTTTCAATTACGGAGAACATCTCTTAACATCAGTTAAACATGTATACATTTTTTTGACACCCTCGGTATCTGCTGAATGAATCTCACTCTATTTCAATTCAACACATCTTGATAGCCTCAAACATTCCTTTTTCTAGAAAAAACGAATACTAGTCAGACTACTATAATGACTCCACGCACTAGAGACTTTAGACACTCCACTACCACCTACCACTATCACCTCTAGACAACCCTCCCTCCACTCTCTTCTTGAGCTTCTTCCAATCTGTACTCAATCCTCCTTTCAGTGTGTTCTCCACTCTAAACAATAGTAACCTTTATAAAAGGTAAAAATGATGTCAGTCCATTACTTAAATTTTTCAATGCCTTCTCATCAGCCTCAGGAAAAAAAGAACAAAATCCTTGTCTGGTCCCTAACTATCTCCTTAACAGATCACTGTACTCTAGTCTCTGTTCACTCGACTCTGAAGCACACCAGTCTATGAATTGTTCAAACCCACTCTGCTTTCACTTACCTATGGGCCTGTACACATGCTGTTCCCCCGGTAGAGACATTGTTTTCCCCTCCAAATTTTCTGGGTTATCATATAGTCATCCTTCAGATTTCAACCCCAACATTACTTCTTTGGCACACCAAGTTAGGTGAAGGCACCTGACAAAACGTACATACCCTAGATACAACTTATTAGGGCTTGTGATTTATTTGATTAGTGGGAGAGGGAAACTAATTCCTTTGAGGGCAGAGATTTTATTTAACTGGTAAAACAGTTTGGCATATAATAGAAAGTTAAAAGTTGCCAAACTAATATGTTCTGTCATACTGTGAAGCACAACACATACAATTACACATTTATTTCATTTTCCTGACATTTCTTTTGGAACTCCTGTGGTTTCAACTTGGGAGCCTATAAAATTTCGTCAGTTTTCTTTGGGAGCATTACGGTATTCTCTAATTATTCTAAAAGAATGAGGGCATCACCACTTTGTCTTCCCATTAATCCAAGCTAAATCTGAATATTATCAATTTTAAGGGAATATGGAGCTGAAAAACAGGTTTCTCAAATCAAAACAAAAATAAAAGTATACATTCCATTTTTTTGTCTTTTTCTCTTACCTAATTTTAATTTTTAAGATGTAAATATTGGCCAGGCTCGGTGGCTCAGCCTATAATCCTAGCACTTTGAGAGGCCAAGGAGAATGGATTGCCTGAGCCCACGGGTTTGAGACCAACCCGGGCAACCTAGCGAGACCTCATCTCTACAATAAAATTAAAAAATAGCTGGGTATGGTAGCGTGCATCTGTAGTTCAGGCTACTCAGAAGGCTGGGGTGGCAGGATTGCTGGAGCCCAGTAGGCCAACACTGGGGTGGACGTGAGCGTACATGCCACTGCACTCCAGCCTAGGA
Source organism: Carlito syrichta (assembly GCF_000164805.1). Lineage (NCBI taxonomy): Eukaryota > Metazoa > Chordata > Mammalia > Primates > Tarsiidae > Carlito > Carlito syrichta. Next base: position 113,845 of record NW_007257573.1, read on the forward strand.
GAAGTAGTGAAACTCCAACTCAAAAACAAAACAAAAAAAGATGTAAATATATTAGTACCAAAAAAAGAATATATGTATAATAGATAAAAACAGATTTCTTCATATCAAATTTGGAACGTACTCAAATTAGAAATAAATGATTATTATATCATTTTAAAATTAAAATTAAGCCGGGCTCAGTGGCTCAGGCTGTAATCCCGCGCCTTTGGGAGGCTGAGGTGAGTAGATTGCCTGAGCCCGAGGGTTCAAGACCCGCCTGGGCAGCGAGACCTCATCTCTACAATAAATCAGAAAAAAAAATTAGCCAGGCGTGGTAACGCACATCTGTAATTCCGGCTACTCGGAAGGCTGAGGCAGAAGGATCACCGGAGCCCAGCAGGTCAAGGCTGCGGTGGCCGGGAGCGGCTACTGCACTCCAGTCTGGGCAACAGAGTGAGACTCCAACTCAAAAAAAAAATTAAAATTTAAAAAATTTTTTAAAAATTAAATTAAATTAAAATTAGTATTTCTTACTGCTTCCTAAAAATCATATAATTTGAACAAGTGCCTATGAATCAAATAAATTTATACAAATTACTAAATTTGTGTTATAGGTTAAATCCGAAGATAACAAATAAATGAAACATTTTTAAACAAATCAGTTTCAAAATCAGTGCTACTGACAAGTAAATTACCCAGAGCAATAAGACCCAGAATATAAACCTCCCCCACCAAAAACAAAATACCCAAAATAATTAGCCTAGTATATACTATGATAAGAGGCTCCCTCTATTAGGAATTTTATATTTTTTATTTTAATGATGATATTAGTCACCAATATACATACAATATTTAAAACTTGGACTCCCATTACCACAAAAGGAAGGCAAAGTCTACTGAACCAATCATCGATACCAGAAGTTCTCTAGTATGCTCTGCAGATCCCTCCTTGCTCCTTAGGCCCTTTCAGGGAATGCAAGGTCGAAATATTTTTATAATAAAACTAACATAGCCGGGCTCGGTGGCTCAGCCTGTAATCCTGCACCTTGGGAAGCTGAGGTGAGTGGATTGCCTGAACCTGCGAGTTCGAGACCCGCCTGGGCAACTTGGTGAGACCTCATCTCTACAATAAATCAAAAAATTAGCCGGGCGTGGTAGCACGCACCTGTAGTTCCAGCTACTTGGAAGTCTGAGGCGGAAGGATCACCAGAGCCCAGCAGGTCAAGACTGAGGTGGCCGGGAGCGGCCACTGCACTCCAGTCTAGGCGACAGTGAGACTCCAACTCAAAAATAAAAAATAAAAATAAATAAAACTAACATTATTTGCCTTCTTTCCTCTGTTGACATTTGCACTGATGATACAAAAACAAAGGTCAGTAAAAGTATTATACTAGCCTCTTAGCATGAGTTAAGGCAATGTTACCAAACATACACTAGTAGCCATGTCACTGTGTTCTTCACTGCCAACCAAGCACAGGGAATAAAAGAAATTACTAAAATGTCTTTGAGTCAGAGTCTCACTCTGTAGCCCAGGCTGGAGTGCAGTGACACACTCACGGCTCACCACAGCCTCAGCCTCCCAGGATCAGGCAATCCTTCCACCTCAGCCTCCCAAGTAGCTGGGACTACAGGTGTGTGCCACTAAGGCCTGGCTAATTATTTTTTTTAATAGTGACAAAATCTTGCTATGTTGCCTAGGCTGGTCTCAATCTCCTGGGCTCAAGCAGTCCTCACATCTCAGCTTCCCAAAGTGCTGGATTACAGATGGGAGCCACCAACCCCGGTCAAAAAAGAAATACGTTTTTTTGTTTGTTTGTTTGGTTGGTTGGTTTTTTTTTTTAGTTGGAGTCTCACTAGGTCGCCCAGACTGGAGTGCAGAGGCCGTTCCCGGCCACTGCAGCCTCGCCTGCTGGGCTCCAGCGATCCTTCCACCTCAGCCTTCTGAGTAGCCGGAATTACAG
>NW_007257573.1:115969-128009 GCF_000164805.1 Carlito syrichta
TAATTCCGGTTACTCAGAAGGCTGAGGCGGAAGGATCGCCAGAGCCCAGCAGGTCGAGGCTGCGGTGGCCAGGAGCGGGCTACAGAGTGAGACTTCAACAACAACAACAAAAAGATGTCTTTTAATGTTGTGTGCAACAAAATGGGAAGCACATATAAAGTACTTTTGCTGCACACTAAGTGCACTACTTGTACACTTTTTTTGCAAGCTGAGTAAGCCTATTTTTCATGAAACACCATTATTACTTCAAAAATGTCTGATAGGCAAGCTATGGTTATTCAGACTTGAGCATTTGGCAGACATTTTCCTGAAAATGAAGGTAGTGGGCCTATCACTTCAAAGAAAACAAGTGGCCATATTTGTTGCCAATAATAAAATTAAAACTTTCAAGCAAAAACTAAAATTTTGGAAATCTTGTAATCTACCAACACGAACTTGAAAGTTTTTCAATACCTAACTACTCTTCTAGTGAGATCTGTGGTAATATTAGTGAATGTGATTGCATAATGAAATGTGTCAACATTTAGAAGATCTGCATAACTCAGTGAACAAGTTATTTTCCAAATGACATATGCAATGAATTTTAATATAATGAAGTATAAAATGTTCACTGATAGAGTTTCAGAGTCCACACTGCACTAATCTTTAAGAAACTACCATCTGCCAAGTTTTGATGCAGTATCAAAGAAAATTATCCACAATTATATGCACAGGCTATTAAAATACTCCTCTTGTTTCCAACTACATAACTGTGTGAGGCCAGATTTCCTTCCTACACTGCAAACAAAACAAGTATCTTGACAGGTTAAATGCAAAACCAGGTATGAGAATTTAGTTGTCTTCTATTAGTCGGTCACTGAGATTTGTAATAACATACAATAATGCCACTCTTTTCACTGAATTTTTTTGTTTTGGAAAACCATAGCTATTTTTCATAAAATGCATAATTTATGTTAATAATAAGCCCATTAGATATTATTTTAAATGAATTAATAAAAGTTTTAAATCTCTCAGTTTTAGTTTTTAATGCAGTAAATATTGATAGATATAACCCACCTAAAAAAAAGTTCCTGGGATGCTCAATAATTTTTAAGAGTGCAAAAAGATCCTGAGACCATAGTTTAAGTATGGCTAATCTATAATGTAGAAAACTGATAAAGAAAAAGACGTTCTAATTTAACACATCATCGCCAATCTTTTTTCTTCGATAAGAATTAGAAAAATTGGACTTTTTAAAGGTTTGAGAACATTTAAGAAGATTCACAGTTTATAATAACCTATTTATGCAATTTCTTGACACCTTAATTAAAACAAAGTCAACTTTTTTTCTTCTGAGGTGCAGAAGTTTCTTAGTTTAATTAACTCCCACTTAATTTGTTTTAGTTGCATATGCTTTTAGGGTTTTAGTCATAAATTATTTGTCTACCCTGATGTCCAGAAGAGTTTTTCCTAGGTTTACTTCTAGAATTTTTATGGTTTCAGATCTGACGTTTAAGTCTTTAATCCATCTTGAGTTAATTTTTGTATATGGGAAGAGATAGAGATCAAGTTTCATTTTTCTGCATGTAGCTATCCAATTTTCCCAGTATCATTTGTTGAATAGGTGACCTTTCTTCAGTGTATGCTTTTGTCTGCTTTTGTCAAAGATCAATTGGTTGTAGGTATTTGGGTTTATTTCTGGATTCTCTATTCTGTTCCATTGGCCCACATGTCTGTTCTTGTACCAGTACTATGCTGTTTTGGTTACTACAGCCTTGTAGTACAATTTGAAGTCAGGTAATATGATGCCTCCAGCTTCGTTCTTTTTGCTTAGGATTGCTTTGGCTACTCTTTTTTGGTTCCACATGAATTTTAGCATTGTTTTTTCTAATTCTGTGAAAAACAACGCTGGTAGTTTGATAGGGATTGCACTGAATCTGCAGATTACTTTGGGTAATATGGTCATTTTAATAATGTTGATTCTTCCAATCCATGAGCGTGGGGTGTTTCTTCATTTGTTTGTGTCCTCTGCAATTTCTTTCATCAGAGTTTTGGAGATCTCCTTGTAGAGATCATTCACCTCCTTGGTTAAATATATTCCTGGTATTTTAGTTTTTTGGCTGCTGTTGTAAATGGAACTGAGTTCTTGATTTGATGTTCAGCTTGGTAACTATTGGTGTTTAGCAGTGCTGATTTGTGTGTGTTGCTTTTGTATCCTGAAACTTTACCTAATTCATTTTTCTAAATCCAAGAGTCTTTTGGAGGAGTCTTTAGGGTTTTCTAGGTATGAGATCACATCATCAGCATACAGAGATAGTTTGATTTCTTCTTTTCCAATATGGATACCCTTTCTTTCTTTTTCTTGGTTGATTGCTCAGGCTAAGACTTCCAAGTAAACTTTTTTTTTTTTTTTTTGAGTTCGAGTCTCACTCTGCCGCCCAGACTGGAGTGCAGTGGCATGCTCCTGGCCACCGCAGACTCAACCTGCTGGGTTCTGGCGATCCTTCCGCCCCAGCCTTCCAAGCAGCTAGAACTACAGGCGTGTGCTACCATGCCCGGCTATCTTTTGATTTTATTGTAGAGAGGAGGTCTCACCATGTTGCCCAGGCTGGTCTCAAACCCGAGGGCTCAGGCAATCCTCTCACCTCAGCCTCCCAAAGTACTGGGATTACAGGCTGAGTCACCGAGCCCGGCCTAAAGTAAGCATTTAAATGTAACATTTGCTAACAACAAAACAGAAGGAATATGTATAACTAAGTCAAAGATTTTTTTTAAAAAGAGAAAATTGAAGAACTAACTCATAAAGAAACTCTAATAAAAAAAATCAGAACTGTAAGCCTGTAAGTCACAGAAATAAACTCTACTAAAAACCATCAGAATTTATACTTTGAATATAGTCTAGTTCAAACTCATCCATCTATAGAAGACAAAAAGGTTAAGACAAACCTAATTCATGACAGAATGAGGACTAAAACCAAACTTTCAGACTCTGTACAGTTCATGTAAACTTTTTAGGAGTTTTATGTGCCAGGCACTGGACAGGTACTAGCAATATGGAAATGCATAAGACAAACTTGGTCCTGCCTTCTTGGAGACTGACATCAAACAAGTATCAAACAAATAATAAATGCTATAGAGGAAATATACAGGATTCTAAGGAAGCACTTAGCAGAATACATACACCAACCTGAAGAGATCTCTAAGAAAGTAAACTTCTGTTATCTACCAACATCCGTTATCACTCCCCTCCTTCACAAAGGACTATAGTATCTTGCTTACTAACCTACCATTACTCCTATCATTATTCTTAGAATGTGTCAAAATTCGCTCAGATAACTTCTCCAAAAACCTTTGCTACTCAGGCATTTGACCTCCTTAACTTACTTCAACACATAAAATCCTCCCATGGCTGTGGATATATGGTGATGTCAAGAGGACAGCTAGAAAGCTACAGCAGTAATCTCAGCAACAGACAATGTTTTGCAATGGAGCGGTACAGTGGAGATGGAATAGACAAATCTAAGAGTCATCTAAGAAGAATAATCAACAGGATCTGTTACAGATGAATTAGTGGTGGTTGGGATATGTGCAGGAGCAGGAAAGAATAGCAGGAGTCAGGAATGAATGCCAGGTTTCTAGTAAGCAAGTGAGTGAAGAGCAGTAACAGATGTGAGGGAAAATGATGAGTTCAGTTTCTAGCATCTTAAGTCTGAGGCACCTGTGATCTCAAGAAGCAGAGGTGTCAAGTAGGTTATAAGACACGTAGATCTAAATCTCAGTGGAAGAGAGATCTAATCTGGAGACTCAGATGGAAATAATGAAACACTTTGAGGTGATATGTGTAGAAAGGAGCACATACAAAGCCACTTTAATACTTAATAGTAAAGGAGAATGCGGAGCCAGTGCAATAGGAAAAGTGGGAAAGAAAGGTATCACAGACGCCAAAGGATTAACTTCACAAAAAAGGGGGAGGGGCCAACTGTGCGAAATGATGCTGAGAAGACAAACAAAATAAACTAAAATGTGTTCAAATAAATATTGCAATGTGGAAATTATTAGTATAATTTCATGGAGAAGTGGAGATGATAAAGCAGACAGGTTAAAGAGTAAATGAAAAATGAGAGATGGAGTAAGATGTCAACAGCCGTTTTAATAAAATAGTTACTCCATAAGAGAAAGATAAATCAGTTACTAGATGGGTATATAAAGTCAAAATTGAGTTTTTCTAATACGGGAGAGACTTGAAATGTTTCAATTCTGACTGTACAAATTTAACACAGAGAGAAGGAATAAAGATATAAGAAGTGTAAATAAGGTAGGCCAGGCACGGTGGCTCAAGCCATAATCCCAGCACTTTGGGAGGTAGAGGTTAGAGGACTGCCTGAGCCCACCGGTTCAAGACCAGCCTGGGCAACTTGGAGAGACCTCATCTCTGCAATAAATCAAAAAATTATCCAGGCGTGGTAGCACATGCCGGTAGTTCCAGCTACTTGGAAGGCTGAGGTGGAAGGGGTCGACGCTGGGGTGGCCGTGAGTGTGCCATTGCACTCCAGCCTGGGCGACAGAATGAGACTCCAACTCAAAAAAAAAAGGAAGTGTAAGGTTTGTGAAAAGGCAAGAGAGGATGGGGCCCAGAGCAAAGAAGTAAGACTGACCTTAGCTAGGAGAAAGAACCTATCTCCTCCATTATAAAAAGGAAAGAGAATAGGATGAGCAAAAATGCCAGTATGTTTGGAGATGTAGTGGTAAGAAATGGAAGGTCTTATATGATGAAGTCTATTTTCTCTATGAAATAAATGTCAAGAAAGAAAAGAGATTTTAAAGGGGAAGAGAAAATTTTGAATAGTTTATGGTGAGTGGAAGAATAAACTGACAAGAAAAATATAGTGGGTTTGCCAAACTATGTTGAGGGCTCATTTTTGAATGATAACCATGATTTTTTTTTTAATTTATTTTGTGAGTCAGAGTCTGACTCTGTCACCCAGGCTGGAGTGCAGTGATACACTCACAGCTACCGCAGCCTCAACTGACTAGGCTTAAGCAATCCTTGCACCTTAGCCTCCCAAGAAGTTGGAACTAAGGGTATACCACCACGCCCAGCTAAAGAAGAAAATTTTTGTTTTATCTTTTTTGAGATATAAACTGAAAATAGTTATGGATGAAACGATACGTCAAAGATGTGTTTTACACTAATAGTAAGGAGATATGCAAGGAATTCTGATGAAAGAAGACTGGCCATGAGTTGATCATTGTTAAAGCTAGGTAATAAATATATGGGGTTCATTATACTATTATTTTCATTTCTGAATATGCTTGAAATTTTCCTTAATAAGTTTTTAATTACTAGTCTAACAATTCATAAAATAAAACAAAATGAATTTCCTTATACTTTCAGCTATATTTGATATGTTCCTATCAATATTCTTTAGTTAATATAAAAATTCTACAAATATTTGCTGAACATCTATGTGTACGGAACTTGTTAAGTGCAGATGCATACTAAAATCAGAATCCATTTGAGCACAAATACAGATTACATATTCCTTATCAGGAATGCTTGGGACTGAAATATTTCAGATTTTGCGTGTTTTACATTTTGGAATAGTTGCATACACTATTGAGCTATACTGGGGATGGGCTCCAAGTCTAAACAGGAAATTCATGTGTGTTTCATATACACCTCAGACACACGGCCCTGTGGAAACTGTATATGATATTTTTAATAATTTTGTGCATGAAACAAAGTTTTGACTGTGATCTGTGCACTGAGTTGTGAATTTCTGGATTAGGGATGCTCAATGTATACACATTATCTTCCCTGTAGCTCTAGGGTTTGACCATTATTTCATCTAAAATCAAACCAAGACTTCAGTAAATACTACAATCAACACAAGAAGACATAAGGAAAAATATATAATCCCTCAATCAAAACTTTTTAATGCCTCAAAATTAGCATTTAACTATTATTTTTACCTTACCAACACTATTTTCATAGATTTTATAGAATTACATCTGTATAATCTCCTAATGTTTGAGTCAACCTCTTATCCTTTTTTTTAAATTGTAGAGATGAGGTCTCATCAAGTTGCCCAGGCTGTGTTCTCAAACCTGCGGGCTCAGGGAATCCCCTCACCTCAGCCTCCCAAAGTGCCGGAATTACAGGCTTGGGCCACCACGCCGGACAACCTCTTATCCTAAAATTACCTCCCTTCCTTTCTTGACTGTTAACTCACAAATATTAAATTCCTAGGACATAATTTCACTGTATAAATGTTACTGTAAATGGCTAAATAACTGATCCCCAATTGCCCAAATATCTCTTTTCCCCACAAAGACTATTAGCATTCCTCAGCTATCAGAATCAACTAGAGAAACTAGAAACACTTAAGAGGAATTAGGAAATGTCCTAAGGGATTATTTCAATAATTTTCTTAAAAAAACTACAAAAGAGAGGAACATACTAAAACTGAGGTTCTGAACAAACAAGGACAAGAACTAGATGGAAGTACCACATGTAAAGTTCTTATCAATGTTAAAGCCACAAAAGTAAAAAAAGAAAGAGGATTATCAGTTTTAATACAAATAATATAGAGCCCTAAAAAATACTCAGTATTCTCTCTGAGAGTATTAGCAAGACCTAGTATGATATTCCATGATATGGACTGTCATAAGAACTGACATGCTGGGTCAGATCCCCATCTACCCAGCCCTGTATCATGCCTGACAACAGCATTAATAAATATGTTGTAACATGGTATGAGTCAATTTAACAATTAACTAAGGATCTTCCTACAATTACCGAGATCCCTGTTTAATTTATTTACATTTCCAACCTATGCCTCTAACTTTGCTAGCCACTGTTTTACTCAAAATTCACAGTGCAATTTTAAGAATTCTAACCATTCAAGTCTATCCTAATCCCTCAATCATTTTGACTGTCTTTCCCTGAACCTGTTTGGTAATGAAATCAGATCTATTCAAAACATTTCAAGACATTTGTTGTTAATCTCTACTAATTCTTCTACAAAGTTTCTTATCACAATTGCTAAATCAGAACAGAAAAAACAACAGACAAGGGTGCATAGAAAGGAAAGGGATCCAGAAAGCTCAAGTGAAAAACTAGCCTGTGATTTCTATATAGGCTCAGTATACCTAATCTCAAAATCCAAAATGCTCCAAAATCTAAAACTTTTTGAGTGCCAACATGACACTCACAGAAAATGCTACTAGAGCATTTCATAAGTTCAGATTAGGAATGCTCAACCAGTAAAAGCATATAATGCAAATATTATACACACACACACACACACACACACACACACACACACACACACACACAACCCTGAAATCTGAAACACTTCTGATCCCAAGTATTTTGGATAAAAAATACTCAACCTATTGTTCAACACTTCAAGAGCCAAAGCTACCATATTTTGGCAATCCAGGCAAGTACCTAAATTACAGATATACCTCTTACATTTGCAAATTAGAACTCACTTCAAAAGAAACAATGGTAAAAGAGCTGTTAGGTTCCCAAGCTTGCCCACCGAAAGTCTGTTTTATCTATTACATGTCATTCCTGAACTAGTCTTGAGTTGCAGATTCATTCATGTGGAAACTGTGATATGGAAAGAGCATAGATTGTGGTGCCTGTCAGACTAAGACAGAAATTCCAATTGCCAATTACTAACTGTATGACCCAACAAAACTTAACTTTTCTGAGTCTTAATTTCCTGATACATAAGAGAGCACTGCCTATCATGGAGAGTGTGTAAGAATTAAAGATAGGGCCAGACGCAGTGGCTCACACCTGTAACCCCAACACTTTGTGAGGCAGAGGTAAGAAGATTGCCTGAGCCCACCACGAGTTCGAGGCCAGCCTGGGAAACATGGCAAGACCTCATCTCTACAATAAATCAAAAAATTAGCTGGGCATGGTGGTGCACACCTGTAGTTCAAGCTTCTTGGAAGGCTGAGGTAGAAGGATAGCCTGAGCCCTGCAGGTCGAGGTTGCGGTGGCCGTGAGCATGCCAGTGCACTCCAGCCTGGGCAACAGAGTGAGACTCTGACTCAAAAAACAAAAAAAGATAATACAAATCAACCACAGAAACTATGACAGAGTAGGTAGGTATTCAATAAACAGATGCAAGTATACTGCCCTCTACCCTTCTCTATTACCCTTTTTGCACATTATTTGTATCCCCTATGCTGTGGTAAGCACCTCACTCAAGATTTATTAGAAGGAATTTAGGATTTGGAATCAGAAAATCTGGGTTTGATTCTAGTCACTATCTCATACAAACTATCAAACTAGATATTAAATATCTCTGAGTCTCAGATCGCTTATTCGTTACCCCCATAAAAGGTGGGGAATCATAGAACTGTCATAAATGTAACACAATCTGTAAACTAGCATAAACTGTACAGTACCAAATGTTAGCTTTTACCTACTCCAAAGTGTTCCTGCTCAAAAACTACTTGCTTCTGAGATCAAACATGCATAACTGAGCAAATGTCAAGGGAGGAGTAAAGCAAGCTAAACTACGTGGCTCACAATGACATAGTTTTATGATATCTCCTTTATACCCTCAGACTTTAGTACACACTTGTTAACCCAAATGAAGTTCTTTTTGGTAGAACTCCAGGCACAAAAATTAAATTTAATTAAAAAGTTAAGCTGTATGGAAGGAAGACTTTCTGTCCATGCCCAACCTAGCAATCTACATCCTAAGAAACCGCTCTTAAGCAGCTTCTACTACTTTTTACTTAGCTTTCCTTCCTACTCCCCAAAATAGTTCCCTGAACAAAGGCAGTGGTCCCTAAGATAAAGCAAAGAGAACTGGCTAGATGAGTAAGTGAGTTCAAGGTAAGGAGCAACTGTCCTGAACAAAAGCCACTAGAAAAATTCAATGGAAAGGCAAAGACTTTTCCATATGTCTACATAAGTATCTACATAAAAATACTTCCTATTTTTACCATTACTTATCCCATAGCAACTTTTAAAATTCTGTCTTTTTTTGTTGTTGCTTTGAGTCAGAGTCTCACTCTGTTGCCCAGGCAGGAGTGCAGTGGCACACCCACAGCCACCACAGCCTTGATCTGCTGGGCTCAAGCGATCCTTCTGTCACAGTCTTCAAAGTAGCTGGAATTTCAGGCGTGTGCCACCACACCCGGCTAATTTTATGATTTATTGTAAACACGAGGTCTCACCATGTTGCTCAGGCTGGTCTTGAACCCCTGAGCTCAAGCAGTCCTCTCGCCTCTGCCTCCCAAAGTGCTGGGATTACAGGTGTGAGCCACTTCGCCTGGCTAAACTCTGTCCTTTTTAAACTAATGAAATGTTTTGAGAAGTCGTACTATTAATAATACAACATAATAGTTAAAAAACAACAGGACCCAAAGAGTTAATAAATGATTCCAAGGACTCGTGCACTACAGCCAAAAGAACTCAGTTAAACACCTTAGCTAAACTGGACTGCACTTTCAAACTATAGGAAGACAACAAAATGAAAATTGAATTCTCAGGATAATCATCACCCAAGCAGTAACTTAACTCATCTTGGACATAAAAAATTCTCAAAACACAAGTGACTGCACACTTTACTTAAGAGATGCATTTAACACAATCAGGTCACCGAAAAGATTTAGAAAGGTCTCAGTAGGCACCCAAAAAGATATTTCTAGTACTATTCATTCCCCATTCATAGTACGTAAGTCAGCAGCACCACCTACCACATCAACTTTCACATCATCTTTTGAGTTTGTCTGAGCCTGACCCTATATGAGCCCCTCAAGAATGCAACTAGTGCCCTGGATCAAGCAGCCCAAAGTTTAAAAGCTACTACGTTATGGAGATAACCATTGCTATCTGTGAATTTCATCATTTTTTCTCTTGCAGTAAAAAGAGAACACCTCACTGGTGCAGCTTTAGAATTATTTAAAAAAAAAAAACCACTTGGGGTCACTGACAGTGGCTCTTGGCACCATGATACTGGTATTTTTTTAAGTGAGATACTACGTGACAAATAACATTAAAATTATCTTAACTACGGATATTAGCAATGAGTTTTAAAGTGCTTCAAGGTTACATGATGATGGCAGGAGGGGGAAAGGAATGGGTTCAGGAAGGGGAAAGAAAGCATTACAGCATACAACTACCTGAAACAGAAATAGTAAACAGACAGGTTAAGACATGTTTACAGTTACCAACAGCTGCCAGCACACAGCAGTTACCACACTATATACTTGTCAGATTTCACAACATGCAAAACAAAAAGGAGCCACCCCTATATGAAGTACTCATCTGCTGACTTCTACCAAGAAGAAATGACTTCTCTGGAATGGGGGCAATTTAACTTCCTGTGCTCTCCCTTTACTGTCAAAATCTTCAAACTTTGAGCAAATTAAAGTTCTCAATGTCAAGGCTTTTTGTGGTAAGTTGATAAAAGTCGCACATTTTTAATATCGATAAACCACAAGATCACTTTTCTACATGCAAACTATATTCACATTTCTACTAGATTTTTTTTTTTTTTTTTTGAGTTGGAGTCTCACTCTGTCTCCCAGACTGGAGTGCAGTGGCCGCTCCCGGCCACCACAGCCTCAACCTGCTGGGCTCCGGCGATCCTTCCTCCTCAGCCTTCCAAGTAGCCGGAATTACAGGCATGCGCTACCACGCCCGGCTGATTTTTTGATTTATTGTAGAGATGAGGTCTCACCAAGTTGCCCAGGCGGGTCTCGAACCCGCGGGCTCAGGCAATCCACTCACCTCAGCCTCCCAAAGGCGCGGGATTACAGGCTGAGCCACCGAGCCCGGCTTCTACTAGATTTTTAAAGGCTAAATATAAGGCTTACAAAAACAAATAATACAGTAGACATGGCAGGCATTCAGCAAGTTTACTTATCAGTGAAATTCCTAAAGTAAAAGCTTGAAAAAAATTATGATGAATTCCTAGTACTGCTACAGAAGATACAATGTTACTAATATGGAAATTGAGAAATATTCAAAATATTCTGAAAACAGTATCTCCCTCTAAAAATAAAGAGGGAAAGCATCTGCCATCACAGAAACTATTGGTTCTTAAAAACGATAACCACATGGGAGGCACTTCTATAAATAATTTAGTTCTAAATTGCAATAACCCTAACCTTTCAAAGCACGTTTTGGTCTTGCCTTCTGACCAGTAACTGGCGCATTTTTGGTGCCATTATATTGATACAAAGGACTCTGCTACTTTATTTGCTTCTACTGCAAACTGTTGGTTTACACAGTTAAAGATCTACAAAACAAACTACCATCCACAATTCATTTCCAATCATTAAAATGAAAACGAACAAGCAAGCATCTGTCACAGATAAGATCCCAAGAAATCTGTAATTTGCAATGACAGGTATTTTATGCTGTAGTTCAAAGGCTAAACACGTACGCTCGACAATCCATCTGGATCCATATTCTGCACATGAACTTAGGTTGGAAAGAGAGAAACCTCAGAAAATGAGCCACCGGCGATGACACCATTCTATTTTAAGTTACTCATGAAGCCTGCAGTTCAAGAACTTTTGGGGGAAGAGAGCGGATTGAAGACGTTTTTCCAAGTAGTTAAGGATAATTCTTTTTGCAATTATCGACTGCCCTAACAACCTCTAGAGCATATTGTGGGGCGGAAGTGAAAATGCTGGGGGGTCGCGGGGGGAGAAAAACCCCGAACTGAAAACGGACAAGGAGGCAGAATTACAAACCTTCAATTAAAGGAATTTTAAGATAAACTTCTCTCAAACGCCCTCCCTCACTCCCCACACCCGCTTCCTCCTCTCCTCGGGGAGGTCTGTGTAATGTGACTCATGACAAATTTTTTTTTAACAAATAAATAAATGAAAGACACACCCTCTGGGGCTGAAACTGACATAATCGCCCCCACCCCACTCTCCGCCGACACACACGCCCGCTCTTCCCCTCCCGTCTGCGGCTTCTCCCCGCGCCCCGTCCCTGCCCTTCCCTCGCCGGGTCCGAGACCCGTCTCGGGGCGGAGGAGCCGCGCGGCGGCGGCCGGGGGTCTCGGGG